>NW_017193814.1:0-9634 GCF_001704415.2 Capra hircus
GGTGTGATTAGACTCGAGACATCTCAGCGGAAAAGGGCCTCATCTCGCTGGAGGGAGAAACCTCTGGATTTTCTCGAGTTGCGGCAGGTGCTCTCGACTTAGGACGGGGACCTCAGGGACCGCTCTGGTGGCCTCAGGAAAGGCCAGTACCCATGCGAGTTGCTCAGAGGCCTTTCGGAATTCCTCTCCCATCGATGCCAGGGCCTAAGACCTTGTGTCGTGTCGGTGCCGGAACCTGAGGATTCCTCTCCAGTGCTGACATGGATCTTGGGTACTTCTGGAGTCTCCCCAGGGGAGTCAGTCCTCGTCTCGAGTGGGGCTTGCACGTGTGCTTTCCTCCAGAGCTGTAGCAGCAGTGTCACGCTTCCTTCGTGTGGATCAAGGGATCAGTGGCTTTCCCTCGAGCGTTTCCCACGAGGCTTTCCACGAGGCTTTCCCACAGGGCTTTCCCTCGTGCAACCGTGGTGTGAGTCGATCCTCGGCTTGAAAGTGGAGGCAGTGCCAGGAAAACAGGTTTCCCTGGAATGGACTGAGACATATGGGGGACTCTGGGAATGGTGGCATGACCCTGGAGTTCCTCTCGCCTTTCCTGTGGAGAGCGCCTCCTCTTGAGATGCGATGGGAATGCAAGGAATTCTTTCCCGACCATGCACTGAAAGGATCCCTCCTCTCGAGCTATGAGGCAGAAAAGGGGCTCCACTGGATATGGGCGGGATTCTTGTGCTTCCTCTCAAGTGGAGACGGGTATGTCGGGGAACTTCTTGAGTTGAAGCAAGGGTGTGAAGGACTCTTTGGAAGTTCGAAAGTTTAGGTGTGATTAGCCTCGTGACGCCTTAGCGGAAATGGGCCTCAGCTCACCTGGAGGGGAGAACCTCCTGGATATTCTCGAGTTGCGGCAGGTGCTCTCGACTTACGACCTGGACCTCAAGGACCCGCTTTGGTGGCCTGAGGAAAGGCCAGTCCCCATGCGAGTTGCTCGGGGTCTTCTCGGGATTCCTCTCCTGTCGATGTCGGGGCCTAAGACCTTGTGTGCAGTCGGTACCGGAACCTGAGGATTCCTTTCCAGTGCTGACATGGATCTTGGGCTACCTCTGGAGTCTCCCCAGGGGATTCAGGCCTCGTCTCGAGTGGGGGCATGAGCGTGCCCTTTCCTCCCATGCTGTAGCAGCAGTGTCACGCTTCTGCTTGCGTGGACCAAGGGATCTGTGACTTTCCCTCGAGTCTTTCCCACGAGGCTCTCCACAGGGCTGTCCCACGTGTCTCGGTGGTGTGAGTCGATCCTCGGCGTGAAAGCCGAGGCAGTGCAGGGAAAACAGGTTCCTATGGAATGGACTGAGACATCTGGGGGAGTCTTGGAATGGTGGCACGACCCTGCAGTTCCTCTCCCCTTTCCTTTGGAGAGCGCCTCCTCTTGAGATGCGATGGGAATGCCGGGAATTCTTTCCCGACCAAGTAGGGAAAGGATCCCTCATCTCGAGCTACGAGCCGGAAACGGAGCTCCTCTGGATGTGGCCGGGACCCTCGTGCTTCCTCTTGAGTGGAGACGGGTATGTCGGGGAACTTCTTGAGTTGCAGCATGACTGTGAAAGACTCTTTAGAAGTTCCAGAGTTCACGTGTGATTAGCCTCGAGACACCTCAGTGGAAACGGGCCTCATCTCGCCTGCAGGGGAGAACCTCCTGGATTTTCTCGAGTTGCGGCAGGTGCTCTCGAGTTACGACGGAGACCTCAGGGACCCGCTCTGGTGACCTCAGGAAAGGCCAGTCCCCATGCGAGGTACTAGGGGGCCTCTCAGGATTCCTCTCCCGTCGATGCCGGGGCCTAAGACCTTGTGTGGAGTCGGGACCGGAACCTGAGGATTCCTCTCCAGTGCTGACATGGATCTTGGCGTACTTCTGGAGTCTCCCAAGCTTGCGTCAGTCCTCGGCTCGAGTGGGGTCATGCACGTGCGCTTTCCTCCGAGCGGTAGCAGCAGTGTCACGCTTCCCTTCTCGTGGATCAAGGAATCTGTGGCTTTCCCTGGAGTCTTTCCCATGAGGCTTTCCCACAGGGCTATTCCACTTGCCACCATGGTGTGAGTCGATCCTCGGCGTGAAAGTCGAACCAGTGCAGGGAAAACAGGAACCTCCTTCCCCACAGTAGGGGATACACTGTCCCCTTGGGCGGGTGTCTCCAGGGCACTCGCGCTGGGGGTTGCCCGCGGAGGTGCGGGCCTCAGGCTCCACGTGAGAAAAGCCCCAAATGGCATTAGCTGCCAGTCCAGCTGGCCCCTCAGGTCTCTGGCCGGAGCCTTGGGCTCCAGGCAACTCAAAGCCCTCGGCGGTGGCACTCTGGGACTGCTGTAGGGAAAGGATGCCAAGAGCCCATGGAGGAGTTGGGGAGGGGGCATGGGGGAAACGGAGGCGAGGACAGCGAGGCATCTAGGTGGAAGCGCTGGAGAGAGCGTCTGGTGTCCCGGAATGCCTCGGAGGAGCCAGCGGGGGACAGTCGAGGCCCAGGGACCTGTGGAATGTGAAAAGGCGGGAAATCCCAGAGCAAGGCAGGCTGGGAAAGGGGGCGTTGGTGGCCAATTCAAAGGGACCTTGGGGCGTTTCCTGGGCGGTGAGCTCCCTTGGCACTGCTGAGGGCCCTGATTGATCCACCCGGGGTTGATCCACCCCCCGCTGCGAGGGAGGGCCACAAACCAAAGCGCGCGAACTGCCCGCCACCCCAACGGGGATCTTGGCGGTCCAGGGCTCAGCCGTGCCGGGAAAAGCCCACTCGCTCCACGGGACTCCGTCCAGGGTCTCTGCTTGGAAAGAGGCCAGGGGCGACCCCACCATCTACCCACCCAAACCCTATTGACGTCAATGGTGGCGGAGACGCCTCCCGTTCTCCAGAGTCCTAAGCTGCTGGGTCCCCGCCCACTCGGCCAGCAGTCTGCAGCGTGCCCCGTGTGCCTCTCCCACCATGGCTTGGTTCGGCTCCTCCAGCACCTCAAGCGGTACGTTTGCCCTCGGTCCCTGTGGTCGGATCACATCTCAGGGGATTTGCGGGTGGCCTGGGCAAGGGCTCTCGGCCAATGTGTTGACCCCCCTCCACCCGAGAACGGCTGGACCCATCGGCCAGGCCCGGGGTTCCGAGGCGTCAGGTGTGCCCAAATTCGGAGGGCGTGGCATCGTTCGTTCATCTTGCTCCTTTGGCACACACATGGCTTCTCCGTTCTCTTTTCTGGGAAGACAGTGTTGTTTCAGGGGGCGTGCTGCGGGGGCGGGGGCCGGGGTTGCGGGGTGGTGGGAGCGGGTGCTGTGCTGGGATGAGGCCCTTTATCCTCACATCTTCCTGTGGGAATGGGAGTCGGGGAGCTCTGTGGCCTTGCTGCCTTCAGTGGCTTCCTCTGCACAGGGGCCTAGTGGCTTCTGCCTTTTGTCAGGCGTTACGGGGTTTGGGCTTCGCTTTGGTGGCCTTGGCCTTTGCCTTGGCCTGGCCTTGCCCTTGCCCTTGCCTTGCCTTGGTCTTGGTCTTGGCCTTGCCCTGCCCTTGAAGTTGAACTTGACCTTGACCTTGAACTTGACCTTGACTTGACTTGAACTTGAAATTGGCCTTGACCTTGAACTTGACCTTGACCTTGAACTTTAACTTCAACTTGAACTTGACCTTGACCTTGAAACTTGACTTTGAACTTGAACTTGAACTTGACTTGAACTTGAACTTGACCTTGACCTTGACCTTGAACTTGACTTGACTTGACCTTGATTGAACTTGACTTTACTTGACCTTGAACTTCAACTTGAACTTTGACTTGACCTTGAACTTGAACTTGAACCTTGACTTTGAACTTGACTTGACTTGAACTTGACTTGACTTGAACTTGAACTTGACTTGACTTGACCAACAACGGGAGACCTCGAGATTTGCTCAGAGCACCGGAGGTCCAGAAGCAGGGCCCTGTATCTCCCCTTCCCTTTGTGATCATTGCAAAGACATTCCTAGCTGATAGCGGGAGTGCCCTGAAGAAGCAAGCAGTGGGAGTGTGTTTGACACGACTGTGTGCCTTCCTGGCCTCATCTCCACACAGGGCCTTTCCTCTCGAAGTAGGCCCCATGTCCCTTGGGGAGGGTGTCATGCCTCCTTTTCTCCTCACTGCCAAAGGTGGAGCCAAGCTCGCTCTGTCAGAGGTACAAAAAACAGCAATTGAATGGTTTTCAAGCTCTTGCTAGGCCTGCACCCTTTCAGGGCCCACTTTACTGAAACAGGTGCTCTGTGGCCCCTGGTTGGGTATGCAGGTTCACAAACAGGGTGAGATCCTGTCCAAGCCAAGAATTTTCCTGAAAGACCTAGGCTCACTAGAGCTCTCCTCCAGAGCAAAGGGATAGAGGAGATGTATGGAGGAGTCTTTGCCTTTCCCTGTGAGTGTGGGGCTATCCCTACGGCCCCAAGCTCAGGATAAACTGCCTCTAAGAAAGGAATGGCAAGAAGCGCTATTCTTGGAGGTGGGACAGGATTCGCAGCATGTGGGGAAAGAAAGACTTCTTCGGGAAGAAGAGCAACCACGGGGTGTGTTTGCAAGCCTCTATTTGGAAGGAAACAGGTTTGCTTATACAACTCAAGACCTCCAGATCTGCTCAGAGACTGAAGTTCCAGAGACAGGGCCATGTATCTCCCCTTCCCTTTGAGATCCTTGCAAAGACATTCCTAGCAGATCGTGGGAGTGCCCATGAAGAAGCAAGCAGCGGAGTGTGCTTGACATCACTGGCTGCCTACCTGGGCTCAGCTCCTCAAGGGGCCTTTCTCTCCTGGTAGGCCCTATGTCCCTTTGGGAGAGGGTGGTGCCCTCTTCCCTCCACACTGCCAAAGGGTGGAGGTGAGCAAACTCGTTCTCTCCGAGGTAAAAAAAAAAGACAAATTGGATGGATTTTAAGCTCTTGCTATGCTGCACCCCTCCAGGACCCACTCGAGCAAAACAGGTGCCCTGTGGCCCCTAGGTCGGGTATGCAGGTTCACACACCGGGTGTGATCCCGTCAAAGCCAAGAATTTTCCTGACAGACCTAGGCTCACTAGAGCTCTCTCCAGAGGAAAGGGGACAGAAAAGACGTGTGTGTGGAGGTGGCTCTGCCTTTCCAGGTCCCAATCTCAGGATAACTGCCCCTAAGAAAGGAACTGCTGCTGCTGCTGCTGCTAAGTTGCTTCAGTCGTGTTCGACTCTGTGCGACGCCATAGACGGTAGCCCACTAGGCTCCCCCGTCCCTGGGATTCTCCAGGCAAGAACAGTAAGTGGGTTGCCATTGCCTTCTCCAATGCATGAAAGTGAAAATGAAAGTGCAGTCGCTCAGTCGTGTCCGACCCTCAGCGACCCCACGGACTGCAGCCTACCAGGCTTCTCCGTCCATAGGATTTTCTGAAAGGAACTGCAAGACGCGCTTTTCCTGAGGCTGGGAAAGGGAGTTCGCAGGATGTGGGGAAAGAGATCCTCCTTCGAGGAAGAATAGGCGGCCACTTGTTTTGTGTTGCAAACCTCTATTTGGAAGGAACAGGTTAGCTTATACAAAGGGAGACCTCCAGATCTGCTCAGAGGACCGAAGTTGCAGAGGCAGGTCGGTGTAATTTCCCTTCATTTTGCGATCCTTGCAAAGACATTCCTTGCTGATAGATATTCAGCAAGGGCCTTTGAGACTGTTGTTTTCTTTCCTAGGTTCAAAGATTCCTTCAGTTCCTAATATAGATATCCTAGAAATTATCTGACATCCGTGAAAATCTGATATGTCCTGGTCAAATGCTGTCAGTTATAATTCCAGTTATCATATTAAAGCATTTCAAGTCGCAGCAGTGACCAGATTACATTGTCAATTTCTATTTAATCAGGTTTTAACCATGTCTTCTATGATTTCACACTGATGCCTTTGCAGAAATACTGCTACTTCAAGATATATGGAATATACATTTTTTAAGCTTACCGATAATTTGTTTGTTTGTTTGTTTGTCTTCTGGTAGCTGGTACCAGATGGAATTTAGTCTCCTCTCTAGGTTAAGAGAACAAAGTTTTCTTAGAATGCAATTTTTGATAACAGACTATGAGTTTCTTTACCTTTCATTGATTTATAATTGTTTTCATCATCTGTTTTTTACTTCGGTAAAGTAAATAAGCCTTATTTAAGATTTTGGTACATGTAGGATGGACTAAGCTTTCCCCACTCTTGCAAGTTCCCTTAACCCTTCAGATTCTTCTCGTGGGACAAGATCTCACTTTCCTCCAGAGGGACAATCCAAGCTTTTATTAGTTGATCTGCCCCTGACATCAGAGTCAATTTGAGCATGAGTTGGCTATAATTTAGGCATGAAACTATGACTACATAAAGAAAAGGTGACTTTATGATTCAGGGATGGCCATGATATGCCTTGCACTTCAGAGAAAATGGGTTAAAATGATTTTTTTTTCTTCAAAACTGCACAGCCAGTTCTTTCAGCATATGCAATTGAAAACATCTAGTCATTAGGTCAGTTTTCATTCCAATCCCAAAGAAAGGCAATGACAAAGAATATTCAAGCTGCTGCACAATTGCACTCATCTCACACACTAGTAAAGTAATGCTCAAAATTCTCCAAGTTCACATGAACTGTGAACTTCCAAATGTTCAAGAGGGATTTAAAACATGCAGAGAAACCAGAGATCAAACTGCCAACATCCACTGGATCATTGAAAAAGCAAGAGAGTTCCAGAAAAAAAGACATCTATTTCTGCTTTATTGACTATGCCAAAGCCTTTGACTGTGTGGATCACAATAAACTGGGAAAAATTCTGAAAGAGATGGGAATACCAGACCACCTGACCTGTCTCTTGAGAAACCTGTATGCAGGTCAGGAAGAAACAGTTCGAACTGGACATGGAACAACAGACTGGTTCTAAATAGGAAAAGGAATATGTCAAGGCAGTGTATTGTCACCCTGCTTATTTAACTTATATGCAGAGTACATCATGAGAAACACTGGGCTGGAGGAAGCACACGCTGGAATCCAGATTGCTGGGAGAAATATCAAGAATCTCAGATATGCAGATGACACCACCCTTATGGCAGAAAGTGAAGAAGAACTAAAGAGTCTCCTGATGAAAGTGAAAGAGGAGAGTGAAAAAGTTAGCTTAAAGCTCAGCATTCAGAAAACTAAAATCATTGCATCCAGTCTCATCACTTCATGGCAAATAGATGGGAAACATTGGAAACAGCAGCAGACTATTTTGGGGGCTTGGAAATCACTGCAGGTGATGGCTGCCTCCATGAACTTAAAACATATTTATGACTTGGAAGAAAAGTGATGACCAAACTAGACAGCATATTAAAAAGCCGAGACGTTGCTTTGCCAACAAAGATCCATCCAGTCAAGGCTATGGTTTTTCCATATGTCATGGATGGATATGAAAGATGTACTATAAAGAAAGTGACAGCTGAAAATTAGATGCTTTTGAACTGTGGTGTTGGAGAAGATGCTTGTAGGTCGCTTAGACTACAAGGAGACGCAACCACTCCATCCTAAAGGAAATCAGGTCTGAATATACATTGGAAGGACTAATACTGAACCTGAAACTCCAATACTTTGGCCACTTGATGTGAAGAGCTGACTCACTTGGAAGTTGCTTTGATTTGCCTGTGAGTGTGGGAGCCCTCCCTGGGCAAAGGGCCTCAGGGGTCATTGCCACTGAATCACGACCTCCCAAGCAAGCGCATTCCCAGCTGTGTGACATTCAGGGAAGCAGGAGACTGGGAAAACTATCTTCCTTTAGAGGAAGGAAAGTCATCCACAGAGAGTGTGTTTTTCAGGCCTCTCTTTGCAGCAAGTGTTTTGCTTCTCAGACATCAGAGCTGCAGGCTTGCTCTGAGGGCCTCAATTGCAGAGTCAGGGGCTGTGTGTCTCACTGCACTTTCCAAGCATTGCAGACACATTCCTAGGTTGGAGGCAGTGCTTCCCATGAGAAAGAAGCCTCGGGAGTGTGTCTGAGCGGGCTGAGTGCCATGCTAGGGTCACCTATCGAGGGCACCTTGCACATCCAATGGGCCCCAGGCGAGTAAGCTATGGACCGGCCTTCGGTTGAGATATCCCAAAGCAGGGAACAAAGCCAGCTCTGTCAGAAGGAGGAAACAGCAATGGGATGGATTTTCAAGCAGTTGCTAAGTCACACCACGTTAGGGCTCCCCGGGAAAGAAATGCAATTTTGGCCTCTAGGCCCAGTATCCAGATGTGTGCACAGGATATTTTCCCCACAGGATCAAGAATGTTCCAGACAGACCTAAGCTCACTAGCTCTCTCCTGCAGAGGAAATGAAATATTGTTGCTGAACCACGAAAGATGCTGGATTCTTGGCTTATGGAGGAGAAGAATTCAATCCAGGGCCCAAGACGAGGCTTGATTGCTCAGAGCTTTTGTGCAATAGAGTTTTATTAAAGATAAAGGAGATAGAGAAAACTTCTGACAGAGACATCACAAGGGGCAGAAAACGTACCCCTTGCTAGTGTTAGTAATGGAGTTATATACTCTCAAATAAGTTTATGAACGAACAAAAGAATGTCTGGAGGTTGTTAAAGACTCACTAGACCTACTCCATAATTGACATTTTAAGATAACAGGATTAAGCCAGAAGGTTTTTCCAGAGACCGTCCTCAAGAAGGATGCATGATTGTTATATAATCCTAAGGAATGTAGAGGGGAAAACAGTTTGTCCTTCTTCCTCCTTGAGAATTCTAGACCCTCTCTCTTGGGACCCTTGAACTTCTTAGAAACCTGCCTTGGCAATGACTCTCTCAGAAACATGATTGAACAGCCGTTTGGAGCTTCCTTTGACTTTCCCTGGGAGGGAGGGAGCCTCCCTGAGCACAGGGCCTCAGGGGCCATGGCCAATGAAAAAGAATCTCCCAGCAAGTGCTTTTCAGCCCTGTGTGACTCTCAGCCACAGGAGGCTGAGAAAACTCTCTTCCTTGGAGGAAGGAAAGGCAGCCAAGAGTGTGTTTTCAGGCCTGTATCTTGCAGCAAGTGTTTGGCTTGTTAGACAGAAGACCTGCAGGCTGTTCAACAGACTCATTCCAGAATCAGGGCCTTGTGTCTCCCTGCAGTTTCCTGGCCTTGCAAAACATTCCTAGTGAGAGCAGTCCTGCCCATGGGGACTGCTGCGGGAGTGTGTCTGAGGGGGCCAGGTGTCATGCTGGGTCACCTGGTCGAGGGCACCTTGCACCTCCAATGGACCCCGGCAAGGAGTTGCAGGCCACCACCTTGCTTCTGAAATCCAAAATGGGGAGCAAAGCTCGCTCTGTCAGAGGGAAGAAAACAGCAACAGGATGGATTTTCAAGCAGTTGCTAGGCTGTACTGCGTTAGGGCTCCAAGGAAGGAAAATGCGAATTTTAGCCCCTACGACTGGTATCCAGGTGGGCTCCAGGATGATTTCCCGCGCAGGATCCAAGAACGTTCAGGACAGACCTGGGCTCACTAGCTCCCTCCTGCAGAGGAAATATGATAGAACAGCTGTTTGGAGGTTGCTTTGACTTCCCCTGGGAGGGTAGGATCCCTCCTGGGTGCAGGGCTCAGGGGCCATTGCCGCTGAGAAATGCCCTCTAAGCCAGACGCTTTCCAGCCTTGTATGACTCAGCACGGAGGAGACTGGAAAAGCTCTCT
>NW_017193815.1:0-9633 GCF_001704415.2 Capra hircus
CTTCTTCCCGAAGAAGTCTTTCTTTCCCCACATGCTGCGAATCCCTGTCCCAACCTCCAAGAATAGCGCTTCTTGCCATTCCTTTCTTAGAGGCAGTTATCCCTGAGCTTGGGGCCGTAGGGAGTAGCCCACACTCACAGGGAAAGGCAAAGACTCCTCCATACATCCCTCTATCCCCTTTGCTCTGGGAGGAGAGCTCTAGTGAGCCTAGGTCTTTCAGGAAAATTCTTGGCTTGCACAGGATCTCACCCTGTTTGTGAACCTGCATACCCAACCACGGGCCACAGAGCACCTGTTTCAGTAAAGTGGGCCCTGAAAGTGTGCAGCCTAGCAAGAGCTTTGAAAATCCATTCATTTGCTGTTTGTACCTCTGACAGAGCGAGCTTGGCTCCACCCTTTGGCAGTGAGGAGAAAAGAGGCATGACACCTCCCCAAGGGGACATGGGGCCTACTTCGAGAGGAAAGGCCCCTTGTGGAGTTGAGGCCAGGAAGGCGCACAGTCGTGTCAAACACACTCCCACTGCTGGCTTCTTCATGGGCTATCAGCTAGGAATGTCTTTGCAATGATCACAAAGGGAAGGGGAGATACAGGGCCCTACCTCAGGACCTCCGGTGCTCTGAGCAAATCTGGAGGTCTACCGTTGTGTGGTCAAGGTCAAGGTCAAGTTCAAGTTCAAGGTCAAGTTCAAGTTCAAGGTCAAAGTTCAAGTTCAAGTGAAGGTCAAGTTCAAGTTCAAGTTCAAGGTGAAGGTCAAAGTCAAGTTCAAGGTCCAAGGTCAAGTTCAAAGGTCAAGTTCAAGGCAAGGGCAAGGGCAAGGTAAGGCCAAGTCCAAGGGCAAGGGCAAGGGCAACGCCAAGGGCAAGGCCAAGGCCCAGGCCAAAGGCAAAGGCCAACGCCCCCAAAGCGAAGCCCAAACCCGGTAACGCCTGACAGAAGGCAGAAGCCACTAGGCCCTGTGCAGAGGAAGCCACTGAAGGCAGCAAGGCCACAGAGCTCCCCGACTCCCATTCCCACAGGAAGATGTGAGGATAAAGGGCCTCATCCCAAAACAGCACCGCTCCAACCACCTCCCAACCCCGGCCCACGCCCCCCTCAGCGCGCCCCCTGAAACAACACTGTCTTCCCAGAAAAGAGAACGGAGAAGCCATGTGTGTGCCAAAGGAGCAAGATGAACGAACGATACCACGCCCTCCGACTTTGGGCACACCTGACGCCTAGGAACCCCGGGCCCGGGAGATGGGTCCCCACCGTACTCGGACGGGGGTGGGGCGTCGACACTTTGGCCGAGAGCCTTTGCCCGGGCCACCCGCAAATCCCTGAGACGTGATCCGACCCCAGGGACCGAGGGCAAACGTACCGCTTGAGGTGCTGGAGGAGCCGGACAAAGCCATGGTGGGAGAGGCACACGGGCACGCTGCAAACTGCTGGCCGAGTGGGCGGGGACCAAGCAGCTCAGGACTCTGGAGAGCGGGAGGCGGCTCTGCCCCCATTGACGTCAATAGGGTTTGGGTGGGTAGATGGAGGGTGCCGCCCCTGGCCTCTTTCCAAGCAGAGACCCTGGACGGAGTCCCGTGGAGCGAGTGGGCTTTTCCCGGGCATGGCTGTGGCCCGGACTGCCAAGATCCTCGTCGGGGTGGGTGGGCACTTCGGGGGCTTTGGTTTGTGGCCCTGCCTCGCCGAGGGGTGTGGGATCAACCCAGGGTGGATCAATCAGGGGCCCTCAGCAGTGCCAAGGGAGCTCACCACCTAGGAAACGCCCCTAGGTCCCTTTGAACTGGCCACCACGCCCCCTTCCCCAGCCTGCCTTGCTCTGGGGTTTCCCGCCTTTTCACATTCCACAAGTCCCTGGGCCTTGACTGTTCCCCGCTGGGTCATCCAAGGCATTCCAGGACACCGGACGCTCTCTCCAGCGCCTCCACCTAGATCCCTCGCTGTCCTCGCCTCCGTTTCCCCCCTGCCCCCTCCCCAACTCCTCCGTGGGCTCTTGGCATCCTTTCCCTACAGCAGTCCCAGAGCGCCACCCCCGAGGGCTGTGAGTTGCCTGGAGCCCAAGGCTCCGGCCAGAGACCTGAGGGGCCAGCCTCTGGACTGACAGCTAATGCCATTTGGGGCTTTTCTCATGTGGAGCCTGAGGCCCGCAACTCCACTGGCAACCCTCCAGCGCGAGTGCCCTGGAGAAACCCGCCCAAGGGGACAGTGTACCCCCTACTGTGGGGAAGGAGGTTCCTGTTTTCTCTGCACTGCTTCGACTTTAACGCCGAGGATCGACTCACACAATGGTGGCACGTGGAATAGCACTGTGGGAAAGCCCACGGGAAAGACTCGAGGGAAACCACAGATCCCTTGATCCACGAGACGGGAAGCGTGACACTGCTGCTATAGCTCGGGAGGAAAGCGCACGTGCATGCCCCTACTCGAGACGAGGACTGACGCCCCTTGGGAGACTCCAGAATTACGCCAAGATCCATGTCAGTACTGGAGAGGAATCCTCAGGTTCCGGCCCCGACTCCACACAAGGTCTTTGGCCCCGGCATCGAAGGGAGAGGAATCCTGAGAGGCCCTGTAGCAACTCGCATGGGGACTGGCCTTTCCTGATGACACCATACGGGTCCCGGAGGGCCCCGTCATAAGTCGAGAGCACCTGCCGCAACTCGAGAAAATCCAGGAGGTTCTCCCCCAGTCGAAATGAGGCCCATTTCCGCTGAGGCGTCTCGAGGCTATTCACATCTAACCTCTGGAAATTCCAAAGAGTCCTTCACACCCTTGCTGCAACTCAAGAAGTTCCCCAACATACCCGTCTCCACTCCAGAGGAAGCATGAGGGTCCCGCCGACATCCAGAGGAGCCCCGTTTCTGCCTTGTAGCTCGAGATGAGGGATCCTTTCCCTGCGTGGTCCGGAAAGAATTCCCAGCGTTCCTGTCCATTCTCAAGAGAAGACCCTTTCCACAGGAAAGGCGAGAGGAACTCCAGGGTCGTGCCACCATTCCAGAGTCCCCCAGATGTCTCAGTCCTTTCCAGAGGAACCTGTTTTCCCTGCACTGCCTCGACTTTCACGCCGAGGATCGATTCACTCCACAGTGGCATGTGGGACAGCCCTGTGGGAAAGCCTCGAGGGAAAGCCTCGTGGGAAAGCCTTGAGGGAAAGCCACAGATCCCTTGATCCATGCGACGGGAAGCGTGACTCTGCTACTACAGCTCGGGAGGAAAGCGCTCGTGCATTCCCTGACTCGAGCCGAGGACTAACTCCCCCGTGGAGACTCCAGAAGTACCAGATAAATGTCAGCACTGGAGAGGAATCCTCAGGTTCTGGCACTGACTCGACACAAGGTCTTAGGCCCCGGCATCAACGGGAGAGGAATCCCAAGAGGCCCCTAGCAGCTCGCATGGGGACTGGCCTTTCCTTAGGCCACCAGATCGGGTCCCTGAGGTCCCCGTCGTAAGTAGAGAGCACCTGCCGCAACTCAAGAAAATCCAGGAGGTTTTCCCCTCCAGGCGAGATGAGGCCCGTTTCCATTGAAGGCATATCGAGGCTAATCACAGCGAAATTCTGGAACGTCCAAAGGGTCCTTCACACCCTTGCTGCAACTCAAGATGTTCCCCGACATACCCGTTCCCACCCGAGAGGAAACACGAGGATTGTGCCCACATAGAGAGGAGCCCCATTTCCCCCTCGTACCTCGAGATGAGGCATCCTTTCCCCGCCTCCTCGGGAAAGATTTCCTGGCGTTCCCGATGCATCTCAAGAGGAGGCGCTCTCCACAGGAAAGGCGAGAGGAACTCCAGTGTCGTGCCATCATTCCAAGAGTCCCCCAGATGTCTCAGTCCATTTCAGAGGAACCTGTTTCCCTGCACTGCCTCGACTTTCACGCCGAGGATCGACTCACACCACGGTGGCACGTGGGACAGCCCTGTGGGAATGCCTCCTGGGAAAGCCACGTGGGAAAGCCTGGAGGGAGAACCACAGATCCCTTCATACACTCGACGGTGCCGGCGTCCAGCCCCGGTGGATCCAGGGAATTCTAAGGGTGGACGGTGTTGGCATGGTAAGACTTCTTTATTTATTAATATAAGATTAGATTAAGAAACTGTAGTGTAGTAGGAAGATTAAGTGGAGGAAGAGGGCTGAATAGCTTGGTGTACGGGGAAGGCCAATAAAATTCCAGACAAGGAATTTGCACCATCTACTTTGGGACACCGGCGGCCCGCGCTCTAGTATCTAAGGGTGCCTCGCCTTAAGCTTCCTTTCGTGCGGGTCTTAACAGCCAGGGCAAGTAAGTAACCTGGCGAGCCTCCGCGCCCCAGGTGGAGATTCAGCCTGAAGTTAAAGAGCAGAGAGAGGGAAGGGAGAGAAGAAAAGAGAGAGAAAATCACGGGGGGAGCCAGAGTCCCAAGAAACCAGGCCGAGAGACTAGTTCGAGAAGCTGGCCCGAGAAACTGGCCCCCCTCCTTTATTGTTCAGAAGGCCTTTGATACACAGAGATCAATGGTAACACAAAATTATGTAGCGTTCGCAACCCAGATTCTTTCTGTATATCATTTTGTATACAAAAGGTCTCAGGTGATTTACATTATCTTCTGGCCAAGAGGCTTGTTAACACTTTTTGGCTCTCTTCCTTAATGAATGTTAATTTTGTTTCCCCTGAAGTGTTTTTTTTTTTTTTTTAGTCTGCATCTCCTTAAAGCATTAAAGTTACATCTCTATAGAACAAACGTGCCGTGGGATATAACAAAGAAGGTACTTAACTCAAAGATCTAATGTTGCTAATACCAGGTCTACTACTTGTTTTTCTATACGCCAACTATATCTAAAAATAAAGGATATGAAAATTTGGCAGCAAGCATTGACTCAACAAATGAAACTTTTCATCAGTCCTATTCTAAAGATTTAGACTCTTCAGAAGCCCCTACATTCCTAGGATGTTTTAAGCTTCCTTTGCCTCCTGCGGTCAGCAGGCCTCAAACAATCACATGCGCAGCTGTATGAGTCCTGCAGGCAGGCTAGAAAGCCATCAGAGGGGTTTTTAGATTGAAACACTCTTTCAAATGCAGAAGACTGAAGCCCTGAATTGACTTTTTCCAGAAAATGTCAAAAGAGTGGAAAAGCAGAGCACAAAAGCCGGCAGATTTTTGTTGGGTACATGCTTAGGAATTTCCAGAGGGGTCCCTGAAGTCTGAGCACGCCTTGTGTATGTCAGCTTCCTTCCTCATGACCTTGTCATGGGCGGGCTTCCTCACACTGGCTCCCGGCATCTCACCCTTTTCCATTTTAATTAATTAATTAATTAATTAATTTTAAAATCAGGTGCAGTTCGATCGCGAGATTCCAAATGTTCTGCTGAAGAATCTAGACAATACAGGGAAGAATGATTACGAGGAGCAAGATTATAAACAGTTGACAGAATAGTCTTTCCAGAAATGAAGTTAGAGAAAGTGTGGAGAAAGTCATTGGCTTCTCCTGCGGTGGTAAAATCTAATCGGAGTGTTCCAAGGTCTGAATCTGATTATGAAGTTTCCCTAAGTCTAAACTAATATCTGAGCTGTTCCAAAACACCTAAAACTTGATTTTTTAACATATTGGGCATTTACACTTGTTGAGTCAATGATTGCTGTCATAGTAACAATAACAGTTGTTGTAACACAGCAAGAACATAATTATCATATCAATAAGTTGTTACAGTTACAGGACATCTTTAAAACCACAAAAGAGCATACATTACTTTGAGGAGTTAAACAAGATGAAAACATCCATGGTTCACAAGTTGCTACATTAGGTACGTTAAGTTTTCTGGAATCATTGGTGAAAAGAAGAACATAAGGAGAGGATAGACAAGCCAAAATAGAGTAAATAGAGTCATTTTCTGGTTGGAGTTTGCGCTGCAGCAGCTGTTAGTCCCGCCGGGATCTTGATGTTTCTTTTGCCTCCTTCTGCCATCGCGCGTGGCTGCCAAGCTACACGAAAATTTGAGCAAATAGTTTACAGTTCCCATACATCTCCTTTTCCCATCAAGTCTCTATCCATAGTTTCGCAGATGGACGCTGGCGGAGCACTAGGTCCCATCAGTCAGTAAGGCTGGCCCCCCCTTGGCTTTCGGTGCGGCTGTTTCCCGCGGCGGTGGCGGCAGAGAAGTTCCCTTTTTCTTTTGTGGCGAATCAGTCTGTCCGGGATCCAAATTGACGAATCTGCACCCTGTGAAAAAAACATAAACACTTCCTCGACCCGCAGTAAATTCTGGGTCAGGATCTTTTTGTTATCTGGAGGAGATCTTTTCACTTTATCAACGGTTTTACATCTTATAGTTCCAAACAAATCAGCATTTAACTTATTACAAAGAGAACATGTTGTAAAATCTGATGGAGGAAAAACTATATTTAAATTATCCTTTTTTAATTTTTGAATTAACAAAGCATGTGAGGGTAAATGATGCAAGATTTGACCACAATAATTTCCTATAGCAATCTGCCAATCATCATCAAACATTTGAAAAGCATCAAGTTGTTTTGTTATATGGAATTACAATTTTTGATGGCTCTTTACTAAACAATTTAATAAATCAGTATACTTGAATTAATCTTTTTAATTAATATGTCAGTAATTTTTCCTTAGGCAGAGGCCATTGTTCCACCCACGCCAGATCTTGAGATTTTCATGTAATGGGGTAGGCAGCAAAAACACTGGCCTTCATTATAAATTTGGATATCCCAATCCAGTACATAGCTTGCGAGGAGTTGGACAAATTGGCTCAATTATTTTTGTCTGTTGTTTACCCAATCCTTTTGATGGATCATAGCCTATCTGCAGCATCTGAGAGGTCACTTTATCATCAGGGCTAAAAAGTAACACTCCCATTTGAGATAGCATGTCCCTCCCCACAGGGTAAGGGGAGCGAAGGAACAACATAAGGTTGGAAAGTTCCACAGGTATCCTCAAATTGCCAATCTAAAATTTTTGCACTGTTAACTACTGTGGGGGCTTGAGGGCAAATAAAACAAAATTTGACTCCTGAAATCTATCAGAGCAACTTGCCAAATCATCACTATTTTTGTAAAAGACTTGCAGTTGATCCTTATTGAATGGAATTAATATATTTGTTACTTATTTTCCAAAAAGTTTTACACTTCTTTTTTTTTTTTTTTTAATTAATTGTTCCACCAAGTTGGGATAAGATAAAACTATTTTTCTTGGGGTCATTGGTAGATGGAACCAATGGGCCTTCTTGTCACAAGCATCCTGTAGGTATACATTTTGTGGCAAGAATAATTTAATCTCCTCTTTTGGCAATATTAATCTTAATTACTGATCATTTAAAGCCTCATTCACTTTAACAAAAGCCAACTCTGTCTCACTAGTCAACCTTTTTTAGAACTGGGATTAGGATTGTTTTTTTTTAAGCAATCAAACAAAAGGCTTTAAATCTACAGAAGTCAGTTTTAAATGTGGGCATATCCAATTAATATCACCTAATAATTTTTGGAAATCATTTAAAGTTAGTAAACAATCTCTCAGCAGCTTTAAAGGGACATTATCAGTTTTAAAACTTTTGGCAGACCTAAATATAAGAAGCAGGAAAAGAGGTGTTACACAATATCTTTATAAGCTTTTTCAATGATCTTGGTATAACCCAAATCTGGTCTATAGCCTTTTAGATGACAAGTAACCATTTAATCTTTGCTTGCATACTTCCAGCAACGGGGAGCTCACTACTCACCAAGGTTTTAAACTCTCTCTCACCTCTTATTTTATAGCATTTCCATCTTGCATACCACTTTCTCTAATCCTATGAACTCATTTTCAGTAGTATATGTTGGCCAGGAGCTGGGCCAGTCTCTCAGCAATGTAAGAAACGTCTTGTCTATTGTCTAACAGCCATGACATTTTATATCCTTGAATTAAAAAATCTTTTAAAGACCTAGAAGCTGCAATATTCTGCACCCAAAAAGCTAGATCTAGATCCTCTGGGGCTTTTTTTGTCTGGTTTTTCTGTCTGGTAATAAGGTAAAAGCAAAAGCTGTGCTATTTTTTTTAATTTTTATTAATTGCACAGTTTTAGCAGGTGGCGAGATCAAAACTTCAATTTTTTCAGTATAATCAGAATTTACTACACAAGACACTACCGAAATTTTTTGAAAAGAAAGCAAGCTATGCCCCAGCACAAGTCTTACCATGTCCTCAGGCAGGGGACTAGCCACTCCCATTGGAATCTGAGTCAGGAGTTATTATTATTGAGGTGGTGGAACTGAGGTCCAGGCCTGAGCTACCTGGGGTTGTTTGGTACGGGTTGTTGTCTCTGTTTAGCAGGACATTTTGGCAAAAAATGTTCTATTTGGCCTCAAGAGAAACATTTTGCATTTGTAAAGTCCTTTTTATTACGAATATTTTTCTTTCTTTTTTTCTGTTTTTCTTCCTTTTTGGGGGGGGGAGGTGAGGCCCCTCCTGAGGGGATTTTATGCAAGGAGCAAGCTCTGTTTTAAAAGCTCTTTTGCTCAAAAATATTGTCACTATCGTTTTCAAACTTAAGCCATGTTTTGGGAGGCTTTGGATATAAAGTGGGGAGTTCTTAAGCCCTGGGGAGGCGCAAGCAGAGGTTGCAGTGGTCGCCTTAAATAAGATACCTTTTTTAAAGATTTGGTTTGTGTAGAGGGGGAGGGGGCTCTCCAGGGCCCTCGGCCGCTGCGTCCTGTAAGCACCCTCCTTCCTCGGGAGGAAGAGTACTGTCTGTCTCCTTTTGTTTGCCAATGGCAGAAAATATGATCTGCGTAGAAGGTGGAGACCCACTACCATTAACTGCTATAGCCTCTCCCATAGGCTATCTAACAGCCTCATGACAGGGGTCCAGAACATTTGTAATCATACTTTACAGAGCAAAAGCATTTACAGGCCCATGCAAAGTATAATAAGTTTTTAGCTGTTTTCCTAGCTTCACCCAAGTATCTAAATCCCTTTTCTGGAAACCAAGGACATTGCTCTCGTAACACTAGCCTTTTAATCTTTAATTTGTCTTTTTTGTTTAACAGTTACAAAATTACTTGTATAAAGAGGTGTCATTGTTTTGAGTCATTGTTACCCCTGTCAGAAAATTAAGAGTTATAGAAAAGTCTGCCTTGACAAAAAGGTTTTACCTTAGCCAAGGGGGGTTTTGTTTTTAACCCTAAGATAGCAGGTTTCTTTTCAACCTCTAGAGCACCAGGTTTCTCTTAAACCCTTGAACACTTCCCACTCCTCTTCACCCTGTCTATCCTACAGGGGGGTCCGCGGCACCCTGAGTGGGGTCCTAGCCGTCCCGAATACTCAACACTGGGGGAGTACCCGAAAGTACTCCTGGGGGAGTGATTAAGTCACTCTGGGGGAGCAACAGAGAGTGCTCCGGGGGGAGCAACGGAGAGTGCTCTGGGGGGAGATTTTGCTCCGAGGAACCTACCTTCGAATAGCCTGTTCCGGACGCCACTTGCAGGGGTCCAGCCCCGGTGGATCCAGGGAATTCGAAGGGTGGACGGCGTTGGCGTGGAAAGACTTCTTTATTTATTAATATAAGATTAGATTAAGAAACTGTAGCGTAGTAGGAAGATTAAGTGGAGGAAGAGGGCTGAATAGCTTGGTTTACGCGGAAGGCCACTAAAATTCCAGACAAGGAATT
>NW_017193816.1:0-20973 GCF_001704415.2 Capra hircus
GAAGCCTGGCTTGGAGAATTTTGAGCATTACTTTACTAGCGTGTGAGATGAGTGCAATTGTGCGAGTTTGAGCATTCTTTGGCATTGCCTTTCTTTGGAATTGGAATGAAAACTGACCTTTCCAGTCCTGTGGCCACTGCTGAGTTTTCCAAATTTGCTGGCATATTGAGTGCAGCACTTTCACAGCATCATCTTTCAGGATTTGAAATAGCTCAACTGGAATTCCATCACCTCCACTAGCTTTGTTCGTAGTGATGCTTTCTAAGGCCCACTTGACTTCACATTCCAGGATGTCTGGCTCTAGGTGAGTGATCACACCATCGTGATTATCTGGGTCGTGAAGATCTTTTTTGTACAGTTCTTCTGTGTATTCTTGCCACCTCTTCTTAATATCTTCTGCTTCTGTTAGGTCCATACCATTTCTGTCCTTTATCGAGCCCATCTTTGCATGAAATGTTCCCTTGGTATCTCTAATTTTCTTGAAGAGATCTCTAGTCTTTCCCATTCTGTTCTTTTCCTCTATTTCTTTGCATTGATCGCTGAGGAAGGCTTTCTTATCTCTTCTTGCTATTCTTTGGAACTCTGCATTCAGATGCTTATATCTTTCCTTTTCTCCTTTGCTTTTCCTCTCTTCTTTTCACAGCTATTTGTAAGGCCTCCCCAGACAGCCATTTTGCTTTTTTGCATTTCTTTTCCATGGGGATGGTCTTGATCCCTGTCTCCTGTACAATGTCACGAACCTCCGTCCATAGTTCATCAGGCACTCTATCTATCAGATCTAGGCCCTTAAATCTATTTCTCACTTCCACTGTATAATCATAAGGGATTTGATTTAGGTCATACCTGAATGGTCTAGTTTTCCCTACTTTCTTCAATTTAAGTCTGAATTTGGCAATAAGGAGTTCATGATCTGAGCCACAGTCAGCTCCTGGTCTTGTTTTTGTGACTGTATAGAGCTTCTCCATCTTTTGGCTGCAAAGAATATAATCAATCTGATTTCGGTGTTGACCATCTGGTGATGTCCATGTGTAGAGTCTTCTCTTGTGTTGTTGGAAGAGGGTGTTTGCTATGACCAGTGCATTTTCTTGGCAAAACTCTATTAGTCTTTGCCCTGCTTCATTCCATATTCCAAGGCCAAATTTGCCTGTTACTCCAGGTGTTTCTTGACTTCCTACTTTTGCATTCCAGTCCCTAATGAAAAGGACATCTTTTTGGGTGTTAGTTCTAAAAGGTCTTGTAGGTCTTCATAGAACCGTTCAACTTCAGCTTCTTCAGCATTACTGGTTGGGGCATAGACTTGGATAACTGTGATATTGAATGGTTTGCCTTGGAAATGAACAGAGATCATTCTGTCATTTTTGAGATTGCATCCAAGTACTGCATTTCGGACTCTTTGTTGACCATGATGGCTACTCCATTTCTTCTGAGGGATTCCTGCCCACAGTAGTAGATATAATGGTCATCTGAGTTAAATTCACCCATTCCAGTCCATTTTAGTTCGCTGATTCCTAGAATGTCGTTCACTCTCCATCTCTGTTTGACAACTTCCAATTTGCCTTGATTCATGGACCTGACATTCCAGGTTCCTATGGCTAGGAGCACTAGGTCACCCACTACTGCAGATGTGGAGAAATAACTCCAGAAAGAATGAAGGATGGAGCCAAAGCAAAAACAATACCAGTGTGGATGTGACTGGTGATAGAAGCAAGTCCGATGCTGTAAAGAGCAATATTGCATAGGAACCTGGAATGTCAGGTCCATGAATCAAGGCAAATTGGAAGTGGTCAAACAAGAGATGGCAAGGTGAACGTCGACATTCTAGGAATCAGCGAACTAAAATGGACTGGAATGGGTGAATTTAACTCAGATGACCATTATATCTACTACTTGGGCAGGAATCCCTCAGAAGAAATGGAGTAGCCATCATGGTCAACAAAGAGTCCGAAATGCAGTACTTGGATGCAATCTCAAAAATGACAGAATGATCTCTGTTTGTTTCCAGTGCAAACCATTCAATATCACAGTAATCCAAGTCTATACCCCAACCAGTAACGCTGAAGAAGCTGAAGTTGAATGGTTTTATGAAGACCTACAAAACTTTTTAGAACTAACACCCACAAAAGATGTCCTTTTCATTATAGGGGACTGGAATTCAAAAGTAGGTAGTCAAGAAACACCTGGAATAACAGGCAAATTTGGCCTTGGAATGCGGAATGAAGCAGGGCAAAGACTAATAGAGTTTTGCCAAGAAAATGTACTGGTCATAGCAAACACCTTCTTCCAACAACACAAGAGAAGACTCTACACATGGACATCACCAGATGGTCAACACCGAAATCAGATTGATTATATTCTCTACAGCAAAAGATGGGGAAGCTCTATACAGTCAGCACAAACGAGACCCAGAGCTGACTGTGGCTCAGATTCATGAACTCCTTATTGCAAATTCAGACTGAAATTGAAGAAAGTAGGGAAAACTGCTAGACCATTCAGGTATGACCTCAGTCAAATCCCTTATTATTATACAGTGGAAGTGGAGAAATAGATTTAAGGGCCTAGATCTGAGGAGATAGAGTGCCTGATGAACTACGGACGGAGGTTCGTGACATTGTACAGGAGACAGGGATCAAGACCATCCCCATGGAAAAGAAATGCAGAAAAGCAAAATGGCTGTCTGGGGAGCTTACAAATAGCTGTGAAAAGAAGAGAGGTGAAAAGCAAAGGAGAAAAGGAAAGATGTAAGCATCTGAATGCAGAGTTCCAAAGAATAGCAAGAAGAGATAAGAAAGCGTTCCTCAGCTATCAATGCAAAGAAATAGAGGAAAAAGAATGGAATGGGAAAGACTAGAGATCTCTTCAAGAAAATTAGAGATACCAAGGGAACATGTCATGCAAAGAGGGGCTCGATAAAGGACAGAAATAGTATGGACCTAACAGAAGCAGAAGATATTAAGAAGAGGTGGCAAGAATACACAGAAGAACTGTACAAAAAAGATCTTCACGACCCAGATAATCATGATGATGTGATCACTAATCTAGAGCCAGACATCCTGGAATGTGAAGTCAAATGGGCCTTAGAAAGCATCACTAAGAACAAAGCTAGTGGAGGTGATGGAATTCCAGTTGAGCTGTTTCAAATCCTAAAAGATGATGCTGTGAAAGTGCCTGCACTCAATATGCCAGCAAATTTGGAAAACTCAGCAGTGGCCGCCAAGGACTGGAAAAGGTCGGTTTTCATTGCAGTCCCAAAGAAAGGCAATGCCAAAGAATGTTCAAACTACCGCACAATTGCACTCATCTCACACACTAGTAAAGTAATGCTCAAAATTCTCCAAGCCAGGCTTCAGCAATACATGAACCGAGAACTTCCTGATGTTCAAGCTGGTTTTAGAAAAGGCAGAGGAACCAGAGATTAAATTGCCAACATCTTCTGGATCATGGAAAAAGCAAGAGAGTTCCAGAAAAACATCTATTTCTGCTTTATTGACTATGCCAAAGCCTTTGGACTGTGTGGATCACAATAAACTGTGGAAAATTCTGAAAGATATGGGATACCAGACCACCTAACCTGCCTCTTGAGAAACCTATATGCAGGTCAGGAAGCAACAGTTAGAACTGGACATGGAACACAGACTGATTCCAAATAGGAAAAGGTGTACGTCAAGGCTGTATATTGTCACCCTGCTTATTTAACGTATAAGCAGAGTACATCATGAGAAACGCTGGACTGGAAGAAACACAAGCTGGAATCAAGATTGCCGGGAGAAATATCAATAACCTCAGATATGCAGATATGCACCCTTATGGCAGAAAATGAAGAAGAACTAAAAAAGCCTCTTGATGAAAGTGAAAGAGGGAGAGCAAAAAAGTTGGCTTAAAGCCGAACATTCATAAAACTAAGATCATGGCATCTGGTCCCATCACTTCATGGGAAATAGATGGGGAAACAGTGAAACAGTGTCAGACTTTATTTTGGGGAGCTCCAAAATCACTGGAGATGGTGACTGCAGCCATGAAATTAAAAGACGCTTACTCCTTGGAAGAAAAGTTATGACCAACCCAGATAGTATATATTCAAAAGCAGAGACATTACTTTGCCAACTAAGGTCCGTCTAGTCAAAGCTATGGTTTTTCCTGTGGTCATGTGTGGATGTGAGAGTTGGACTGTGAAGAAGGCTGAGCGCTGAAGAATTTGATACATTTGAACTGTTGGTGTTGGAGAAGACTCTTGAGAGTCCCTTGGACTGCAAGAAGATCCAACCAGTCCATTCTGAAGGAGATCAGCCCTGGGATTTCTTTGGAAGGAATGATGCTAAAGCTGAAACTCCAGTACTTTGGCCACCTCATGCGAAGAATTGACTCATTGGAAAAGACTCTGATGCTGGAAGGGATTGGGGGCAGGAGGAGAGGGGGACGATCGAGGATGAGATGGCTGGATGGCATCACGGACTCGATGGATGTGGGTCTGGGTGAACTCCGGGAGTTGGTGATGGACAGGTAGGCCTGACATGCTGCGATTCATGGGGTTGCAAAGAGTTGGACACGACTGAGCAACTGAACTTAACTGAACTGAACTGATGTAATATTGCTCTTTACATCATTGGACCTTGCTGCTCTCACCAATCGCATCCACAACTGGGAATTGTTTTTGCTTTGGCTCCATCCCTTCATTCTTTCTGGAGTTATTTCTCCACTGATCTCCAGTAGCATATTGGGCACCTAATGACCTGGGGAGTTCCTCTTTCAGTATCCTATCATTTTGCCTTTTCATTACTGTTCATGGGGGTTCTCATGGCAAGAATACTGAAGTGGTTTGCCATTCCCTTCTCCAGTGGACCATATTCTGTCAGACTTCTCCACCATGACCCACCCGTCTTGAGTGGCCCCACGGGCATGGCTTAGTTTCATTGAGTTCGACAAGGCTGTGGTCCTAGTGTGATTAGATTGACTAGTTTTCTGTGAGTATGGTTTCAGTGTGTCTGCCCTCTGATGCCCTCTTGAAACACCTACTGTCTTACTTGGGTTTCTCTTACCTTGGATGTGGGGTATCTTCATGGCTGCTCCTGCAAAGCACAGCTGCTGCTCCTTACCTTGGACAAGGGGTTTAGAATCGATAGTTTAGGAATCAGGAAACTAAAATGGACTGGAATGGGTGAATTTAACTCAGATGACCATTATATCTACTATTGTGGCAAGAATCCCTTAGAAGAAATGGAGTAGCCATCATAGTCCAACAAGAGAGCCCAATATTCAGTACTTGGATACAATCTCAAAAATGACAGAATGATCTCTGTTTGTTTCCAATGCAAACCATTCAATAGCACAGTAATCCAAGTCTATGCCACAGCCAGTAATGCTGAAGAAGTTGAAGTTGAATGATTCTATGAAGATCTACAAGATCTTCTAGAACTAACATCCAAAAAAGATGTCCTTTTCATTATAGGGGACTGGAATGCAAAAGTAGGAAGTCAAGAAATACCTGGAGTAACAGGCAAATTTGGCATACAGAATGAAACAGGGCAAAGGCTAATAGAGTTTTGCCAAGAGAATGCACTGGTCATAGCAAACACCCTCTTCCAACAACACAAGAGATGACTCTACACAAGGACATCAGCAGATGGTCCATACCTAAATCAGATTGATTATATTCTTTGCAGCCAAAGATGGGGAAGCTCTATACAGTCAACAAAAACAAGACCCGGAGCTGACTGTGGCTCAGATCATGAACTCCTTATTGCCAAATTCAGACTTAAATTGAAGAAAGTAGGGAAAACCACTAGACCATTCAGGTATGCCCTAAATCAAATCCCTTATGATTACACAGTGGAAGGGACAAATAGTTCAAGGGATTAGATCTGAAAGACAGAGTGGCTGAAGAACTATGGGCAGAGGTTCATGACATTTTACAGGAGGCAGGATGATTGTACAGGATTGTACAGGATGATCAAGACCATCCCCAAGAAAAATAAATGCAAAAAGGAAAATGGTTGTCTGAGGAGGCCTTACATTTAAAATAGCTGAGAAAAGAAGAGAAGCAAAAGACAAAGGAGAAAAGGAAAGATATACCAATTTGAATGCAGAGTTCCAAAGAATAGCAAGGAGAGATAAGAAAGCCTTCCTCAGTGATCAATGCAAAGAAATAGAGGAAAACAACAGAACGGGAAAGACTAGAGATCTCTTCAAGAAAATTAGAGATAACAAGGGAATATTTCATGCAAAGATGGGCACAATAAAGGACAGAATGTGGAACTTCCCTGGTGGCTCAGACGGTAAAGCATCTACCCGCAATGAGGGAGACCTGGGTTTAATTCCTGGGTCAGGAAGATCCCCTGGAGAAGGAAATGGCAACCCACTCTAGTACTCTTGCCTGGAAAATCCCATGGATGGAGGAGCCTGGTAGGCTACAGTCCATGGGGTCGCAAAAAGTCAGACATGACTGAGCAGCTTCATTTTTTTCACTAACAGAAGCAGAAGATATTAAGAGGAGGTGGCAAGAATACACAGAAGAACTGTACAAAAAAGATCTTCACGACCCAGATAATCATGATGGTGTGATCACTCACCTAGAGCCAGACATCCTGGAATGTGAAGTCAAGTGGGCCTTAGGAAGCATCACTACAAACAAAGCTAATGGAGGAGATGGAATTCCAGTTGAGCTATTTCAAATCCTGAAAGATGATGCTATGAAAGTGCTGCACTCAATATGCCAGCATATTTTGGAAAACTCATCAGTGGCCTCAGAACTGGGAAAAGGTCAGTTTTCATTCCAAGCCCAAAGAATTACCATATGATGCCACAATTCCACTCCTGGTTATATATCCAAAACATACACACACACACACACAACTGAAAGCATGAATTCAAAAAAAATACATGCACCCCAGTGTTCGTAGCAGCATTATTTATGATTGCCAAGATATGGAAGTAATTTAAGTGTCCATCACCAGGTGAATGGATGAAGATGTGGTAAATATATACAATGGAGTTTCCCTGCTGGCTCAGACGGTAAAGAATCTGCCTGCAATGTGGGAGACCTGGGTTTGATCCCTGGGTTGGAAAGATCCCCTGGAGAACTCCTTATTGGAGTGGCATGGCTACCCACTCCGGTATTCTTGCCTGGAGAATTCCATGGACAAAGGAGCCTGGTTGGCTACAGTCCATGGGATTGCAAAGAGTCAGACACGCCTGAGTGACTAAACACACACACACACACGCATACAATGGGATACTACTCATCCATAAAAAAGAATTAAATTCTGTCATTTGCAACAACATGGATGGACTTGGAGGGCATTACGCTAAGTGAAGTAATTAGATAGACATATGGTGGTGGTGGTGGTGATTTAGTCACCAAGTCGTGTCTGACTCTTGCAAACACATGGACTATAGCCCGCTAGGCTCCTCTGTCTGTGGCCATTCCCAGACAAGAACACTGGAGTGGGTTGCCATTTCCTTCTCCAGGGGATCTTCCCCACTCAGGCATCGAATCCACGTTTCGTTTCCTGCGTTGCAGGTGGATTTTTCACCACGGAGCCACCAGGGAAGCCCGAAGACATATGACATATATGATACTATGTGTGGAATCTAAAAATTAAAACACACTAGTGACTGTAACCTGGAGGAGGACGTGGCAACCTCCTCCAGTGTTCTTACCTGGAGAATCACCATGTAGCCTGGCGAGCTACAGTCCATGGGGTCACAAAGAGTGGGACACGACGAGCAACTAAGCATAGCACACAGCAGTGACTATAACAAAATGGAAACAGACTCACAGGGGTAGAGAACAGAATAATGCCAGTGGGAAGGAGGGATGGGGGTGAGGCGAGAGAGGGGTAGGGGATTCAGAGATACAAACTGCTATGCATAAAATAAATGAGCTACAAGGATATATTGTACAACACAGGGAATATAGCCAATATATTTGAATAACTATAAAAGAAGTATAAGCTTTAAAACTGAATCGATAGATTGTACACTAGTAACTTACATGATATGGTATATCAACTATATCTCAATTCTAAAAAGATTAAAAAAACAAACCATTTTCTACTCAAAAAAAAAAAAAGCTGTGAACTGATTAGAATCCCATCCTAGGTAAACAGTGACCTCCTGGCCACCACTCTGAGCAAAGTCCCAACCCAAAAGGTTCATCTTAACTCATCTGACTGGGCTTAGGAGAATGGGTCAGGGAGAGGCCAAAAGTGGGGGGCGGGGTGACTGGCAGAGGGATGAGATGGGAAGAGAGGCTCCGGGGAGAGGCAGCAGGGAGGGGCGTGTTGGCACCAGTCTCCACCCCCAGAAGGCAAGCCTGAACCTCAATTCCCTGTCAGTGAAACAGGTGACCAATTAGTTGGTAAAGTGTCTGTCTACAATGTGGGAGACCTGGGTTTGATCCCTGGGTTGGGAAGATTCCCTGGAGAAGGAAAGGGGCAACCCACTCCAGTACTCTTGCCTAGAACATCCCAAGGACGGAGGAGCCTGGTGCAGGCTACTGTCCATGGGGTCGCAAAGAGTCAGACACGACTGAGCAACTTCACACACACCCTCTTTGCAGGACTGTGAAAAGTATACATGAGGCTCGGCACAGGAGTGACCGGAAGTGAATTCGCTTCTTGGAAGCTCAGAGTAGTACATTTCCCATTATTACTGGTGCTGAGTTTCGACATGCCAAGAGCTCCAGCAAGCCAGCTTAGACCAGGGAGGAGGATGGTTAGAGATGCCCTAGTAGGTCCCTCCAGCCCACTGTTTCAAGGGAGCCAGGTATAAATCCAAGCTTCGGAGGCAGCAGACCTGAGTCTAAAACCTGTTGTTGTAGTTCAGTCACTCAGCTGTGTCCGACTCTTGCGACTCTTGGACTGCCAGCACGCCAGGCTCCCCGTGTATCACCAACTGCTGGAACTTTCTCAATTCATGTCCATCGAGTCGGTGATGCCATCGAACCATCTCATCCTCTGTCATCCCCTTCTCCTCCTGCCTTCAATCTTTCCCATCATCAGGGTCTTTCCCAATGAGTCAGTTCTTCACATCAGGTGGCCAAAGTACTGGAGCTTGAGCTTTAGCATCAGTCCTTCCAATGAATATTCAGGACTGATTTCCTTTAGGATGAACTGGTTTGATCTCCTTGCAGTCCAAGGGACTCTCAAGAGTCTTCTCCAACACCACAATACAAAAGCATCAATTTTTTGGTGTTTAGTTTTCTTTATAGTTCAACTTTTTCACATCCATACATGACTACTGGAAAAACCATAGCTTTGACTAGATGGACCTTTGTCAGCAAAGTGATATCTCTGCTTTTTAATATGCAGTCTTGGTTTGTCATAGCTTTTTCTTCCAAGGAGCAAGCATCTTTTAATCTCATGGCTGCAGTCATCGTCCACAGTGATTTTGGAGCCCAAGAAAATAAAGTCTGTCACTGTTTCCATTTTTTCCGCATCTATTTGCCATGAAGTGATGGGACCAGATGCTGTGATCTTAGTTTTTTGAATGTTGAGTTCTAAGCCAGTTGTTTCACTCTCCTCTTTTCACCTTCATCAAGAGGCTTGTCAGTTCCTCTCAGTTTTCTGCCATTAGGGTGGTGTCATCTGTGTATCTAAGGTTATTGATATTTCTCCCGGCAATCTTGATTCCAGCTTGTGCTTCATCCAGCCTGGCATTTTGCATGATGTACTCTGCACAGAAGTTAAATAAGGAGGGTGACAGTATACAGCCTTGATGTGCTCCTTTCCCAATTTGGAACCAGTTCCATGTCTGTGTTATGCCCAGTGTCCGAGTCCCCAAAACTGAGAGAATAAGACGTCCACAGCAATGCAAAAGCATAAAGGGGGTTTATTGCTAGCTCGAGTTAGGGCCCAAGTCTCATCCAGCACAGTGGAATCTTGACGAGGGCCCCGAGCTCTAAATCACAGCTGCTTATATACAGGCGGTCTTTTGTCTCAGCAATAGTGTAGTTGGCGTGTGGTGATTGACTCAACCTTGGGTCATCGTGGTGATTGATTTAACCTTGGCGTCATCGGGGGGGACCTTGGTGTCATCGGGGACCTTGGTGTTATCGGGGACCTTGGTGTCATGGGGAACCTTGGTGGGGCTTCCCAGAATAATGACTCATGCTTACAAGAACCTGAGGCTCAGGCCTAGTGTGGCTGTCGAGCCTGTCATGGCTCAGGTCAGGTCCCAACAGTCTGGTTCTAACTGTTACTTGTTGGTCTACATACAGTCTCTCAAGGAACAGGTAAGGTGGTCTGGTATTTCCATCTCTAAGAATATTCCACAGTTTGTTGTGATCCACACAAGGCTTTAGCGCAGTCAATGAAGCAGAAGTAGATGTTTTTCTGGAATTCCATTGCTTTTTCAGGCATCCCTGGTGACCCAGACAGTAAGGAATCTGCCTGCAATGCAGGAGATGCCGGTTCAATCACTGGGTTGGGAAGATCCCCTGGAGATGGACATGATTACCCACTCTAGTATTCTTGCCTGAGAATTCCATCGACAAAGGAGCCTGATGGGCTACAGTCCATGGGATCGCAAAAAGTTGAAGATGACTGAGTGGCTAACATGCATTTGCTTTTTCTATCATCCAGCAGATACTGGCAATTTGACCTCTGGTTCCTCTGCCTTTTCTAAACGTGGCTTGTACTGGAAGTTCTCAGTTCACGTACTGTTGTAGCCTAGTTTGGAGAATTTCACGTTGAAGGTCAGGAAGGGCTGTGGTGAGGAGATACCCCTCATTCAAGGTAAGGAGCAGCGGCTGCGCTTTGCTGGAGCAGCCGTGGAGAGATAACCCACACCCTAGGTAAGAGAAACCCAAGTAAGAGGGTAGGTGTTGCAAGAGGGCATCAGAGGGCAGACACACTGAAACCATACTCACAGAAAACTAGTCAATTTAATCACACTAGGACCACAGCCTTGTCTAACTCAGTGGAACTAAGCCATGCCCGCGGGGCCACCCAAGATGGGCCGGGTCATGGTGGAGAGGTCTGGCAGAATGTGGTCCACTGGAGAAGGGAATGGCAAACCACTTCAGTATTCTTGCCTTGAGAACCCCATGAACAGTATGAAAAGGCAAAATGATGATAGGATACTGAAAGAGGAACTCCCAGGTCATTAGGTGCCCAATATGCTACTGGAGATCAGTGCGAGAATGAAGGGATGGAGGCCAAAGCAAAAACAATACTCAGCTGTGGATGTGACTGGTGATAGAAGCAAGATCCAATGCTGTAAAGAGCAATACTGCATAGGAACCTGGAATGTCAGGTCCATGAATCAAGGCAAATTGGAAGTGGTCAAACAAGAGATGGCAAGAGTGAACGTCGACATTCTAGAAGTCAGTGAACTAAAATGGATTGGAATGGGGTGAATTTAACTCAGATGACCATTACATTTACTACTGCGGGCAGGAATCCCTCAGAAGAAATGGAGTAGCCATCATGGTCAACAAAGGAGTCCGAAATGCAGTACTTGGATGCAATATCAAAAACAACAGAATGATCTCTGTTCGTCTCCAAGGCAAACCATTCAATATCACAGTTATCCAAGTCTATGCCCCAACCAGTAACGCTGAAGAAGCTGAAGTTGAACGGTCCTATGAAGAGCTACAAGACCTTTTAGAACTAACACCCACAAAAGATGTCCTTTTCATTATAGGGGACTGGAATGCAAAAGTAGGAAGTGAAGAAACACCTAGAATAACAGGCAAATTTGGCCTTGGAATACGGAATGAAGCAGGGCCAAAGACCAATAGAGTTTTCCAAGAAAATGTACTGGTCATAGCAAACACCCTCTTCCAACAACACAAGAGATGACTCTACACATGGACATCACCAGATGGTCAACACCGAGATCAGATTGATTATATTCTTTGCAGCCAAAGTTGGAGAAGCTCTATACAGTCAACAAAAACAAGACCAGGAGCTGACTGTGGCTCAGATCATGAACTCCTTATTACCAAATTCAGACTGAAATTGAAGAAAGTAGGGAAAACTACTAGACCATTCAGGTATGACCTAAATCAAATCCCTTATGATTATACAGTGGAAGTGAGAAATAGATTTAAGGGACTAGATCTGATAGATAGAGTGCCTGATGAACTATGGAATGAGGTTCGTGACATTGTACAGGAGACAGGGATCAAGACCATCCCCATGGAAAAGAAATGCAAAAAAGCAAAATGGCTGTCTGGGGAGGCCTTACAAATAGCTGTGAAAAGAAGAGAAGCGAAAAGCAAAGGAGAAAAGAAAAGATATAAGCATCTAAATGCAGAGTTCCAAAGAATAGCAAGAAGAGATAAGAAAGCGTTCTTCAGCGACCAATGCAAAGAAATAGAGGAAAATAACAGAATGGGAGAGACTAGAGATCTTTTCAAGAAAATTAGAGATACCAAGGAACATGTCATGCAAAGATGGGCTTGATAAAGGACAGAAATCGTATGGACCTAACAGAAGCAGAAGATATTAAGAAGAGGTGGCAAGAATACACAGCAGAACTGTACAAAAAAGATCTTCAAGACCGGGATAATCACGATGGTATGATCACTCATCTAGAGCCAGACATCCTGTAATGTGAAGTCAAGTGGGCCTTAGAAAGCATCGCTATAAACAAAGCTAGTGGAGGTGATGGAATTCCAGTTGAGCTGTTTCAAATCCTAAAAGATGATGCTGTGAAAGTGCTGCACTCAATAGGCCAGCAAATTTGGAAAACTCAGCAGTGGCCACAGGACTGGAAAAGGTCAGTTTTCATTCCAATCCCAAAGAAAGGCAATGCCAAAGAATGTTCAAACTACTGCACAATTACACTCATCTCACACACTAGTAAAGTAATGCTCAAAATTCTCCAAGCCAGGCTTCAGCAATATGTGAACCGAGAACTTCCTGATGTTCAAGCTGGTTTTAGAAAAGGCAGAGGAACCAGAGATCAAATTGTCAACATCCTGCTGGATCATGGAAAAAGCAAGAGAGTTCCAGAAAAACATCTATTTCTGCTTTATTGACTATGCCAAAGCCTTTGACTGTGTGGATCACAAGAAACTGGAAAATTCTGAAAGAGATTGGGAATACGAGACCACCTGACCTGCCTCTTGAGAAACCTATATGCAGGTCAGGAAGCAACAGTTAGAACTGGACATGGAAACAACAGACTGGTTCCAAATAGGAAAAGGAGTACATCAAGGATGTATATTGTCACCCTGCTTATTTAACTTCTATGCAGAGTACATCATGAGAAACGCTGGACTGGAAGAAACACAAGCTGGAATCAAGATTGCTGGGAGAAATATCAATAACCTCAGATATGCAGATGACACCACCCTTATGGCAGAAAGTGAAGAGGATCTAAAAAGCCTCTTGATGAAAGTGAAAGAGGAGAGTGAAAAAGTTGGCTTAAAGCTCAACATTCAGAAAACTGAAGATCATGGCATCCGGTCCCATCTCTTCATGGGAAATAGATGGGGAAACAGTGAAAACAGTGTCAGACTTTATTTTTGGGGCTCCAAAATCACTGGAGATGGTGACTGCAGCCATGAAATTAAAAGACGCTTACTCCCTGGAAGAAAAGTTATGACCAACCTAGATAGTATATTCAAAAGCAGAGACATTACTTTGCCGACTAAGGTCCGTCTAGTCAAGGCTATGGTTTTGCCTGTGGTCACGTATGGATGTGAGAGTTGGACTGTGAAGAAAGCTGAGTGTTGAAGAATTGACGCTTTTGAACTGTGGTGTTGGAGAAGACTCTTGAGAGTCCTTGGACTGCAAGGAGATCCAACCAGTCCATTCTGAAGGAGATCAGCCCTGGATTTCTTTGGAAGGACTGATGCTAAAGCTGAAACTCCAGTACTTTGGCCACCTCATGCGAAGAATTGATTCATTGGAAAAGACTCTGATGCTGGAGGGATTGGGGCAGGAGGAGAAGGGATGACAGAGGATGAGATGGCTGGATGGCATCACGGGTCGATGGACGTGAGTCTGAGTGAACTCCGGAGTTGGTGATGGACAGGGAGGCCTGGCGTGCTGCGATTCACGGGGTCGCAAAGAGTCGGACATGACTGAGCGACTGAACTGAACTGAACTGAACTTGCTAGCATGTGAGATGCGTGCAATTGTGCGGTAGTTTGAGCATTCTTTGGCATTGCCTTTCTTTGGATTGGATTGAAAACTGACCTTCTCCAGTCCTGTGGCCACTGCTGAGTTTTCCAAATTTGCTGGCATATTGACTGCCAGCACTTTCACAGCATCATCTTTTAGGATATGAAATAGCTCAACTGGAATTCATCTCCTCCACTAGCTTTGTTTGTAGTGATGCTTCATAAGGCTCATTTGACTTTGCATTCCAGGATGTCTGGCTCTAGGTGAGTGATCACACCATTGTGGTTATCCAGGTTATTAAGAGCTTTTTTGTACAGATCTTCTGTGTATTCCTGCCACCTCTTTTAATATCTTCTGCTTCTGTTAGGTCCATACCGTTTTTGTCCTTTATTGTGCCCATTCTTGCATGAAATGGTCCTTTGATACTCTGATTTTCTTGAAGAGATCTCTAGTCTTTCCCATTCTATTGTTTTCCTCCATTTCTTTGCACTGATCACTGAGGAAGGCTTTCTTATCTCTCTTTGCTATTCTTTGGAACACTGCATTCAGCTGGACATATCTTTCTTTTTCTCCTTTGCTTTCACTTTTCTTCTTCTCTCTACTATTTGTAAGCTTCCTCAGACAACCATTTTTCATTTTGCATTTCTTTTCTTGAAGATGGTTTTGATCATCATCTTCTGTACAATGTTATTAACTTCTGTCCATAGTTCTTCAGCACTCTGTCTATCAGATCTAATCCTTTGAATCTATTTGTCACTTCCATTGTATAAGGGATTTGAATTAGGTCATATCTGAATAGCCTAGTGGTTTTCCCTACTTTCAATTTTAGCCTGAATTTTGCATTAAGGAGTTCATTTATGAGCCACAGTCAACTCCTGGTCTTATTAATGCTGACTGTATAGAACTTCTCCATCTTTGGCTGCAAAGAATATAATCAATCTGATTTTTGGTGTTGACCATCTGGTGATATCCATGTGTAGAGTCATCTCTTGTGTTGTTGGAAGAGGGTGTTGCTATGACCAGTGTATTCTCTTAGCACAACTCTATTAGCCTTTGCCTGCTTCATTTTGTACTCCAAGGCCAAACTTGCCTGTTACTCCAGATGTCTCTTGACTTCCTACTTTTGCATTCCAGTCCTCTATGATGAAAAGGACATCTTTTTGTGTGTGTCAGTTCCAGAAGATCTTGTAGGTCTTCATAGAACTGTTCAGCTTTCTCAGCATTAATGGTTGACATAGATTACTGTGATATTGAATGGTTTGCCTTGGAAATAAACCAGATCATTCTGTCATTTTGAGATTGCACCCAAGTACTGCATTTCAGACTCTTGTTGACTGTGATGGCTATTCCGTTTCTTCTAAGGGATTCTTGCCAACGGTAGTGGATAGAATGGTTGTCTGAATTGAATTCACCTATTCCCTTCCATTTTAGTTCGCTGATTCTAAAATGTTGATGTTCATTCTTGCCATTCCTGTTTGACCACCTCCAATTTGCCTTGATTCATGAACCTAACATTCCAGGTTCCTATGCAATATTACTCTTTACAGCATCGGACTTAACTTCCATCGCCAGTCACATCCAACTGGATGTGGATTCTGTCCTTTATTATGCTTAAAACCTGCCTCTGAGTTTACTCATTGGGTTACCTTAGGAAAATTGTTCTTAACTCACGGAGATTATTTTCTTCTTCTCTGTAAAATCAGATGTTATTTTGATCTCATGAGTTTGCTGTGAGGATGAACTGAGAATACAAAAAGCAAGCATTTATCAAGTACCTGACAATGTAAGTGTTCAAGAAATAGTGACAATTATTAAAAAATTTTTCTGCCTCTTACTCTCCCTGAAACTGCAGCTAAGGACTGACTGACTGCAGTGTGTCCACCCCTTCATTCACTCTTTTAATACTTCATTCATTCATTTCAACATTTATTAATCAGACAATGTGCTACAGCCTAGGAACACAAGACTAGGAATCATTAAGACAAGAAAATCTACGTATTTCTCCTTACTGTATCCCTAGCTGCTAGGCTTTGAATAAATAACGGCCATATGAATAAATAACGGCCATATGAACAAATAGTATTAGTTATTTTCTGAGCACATGTTACATGCCAGGTGCTAAGGTTTGGTTTTGGTTTTCTTGGCCAGTTCCATGATGTTTGAGGGAATCTCAGTTCCCACACCAGGGACTGAAGCCAGGGCCTCTGCAGTAAAAGCTTGTAGTCCTAACCACTGGACTGCAGGGATTGCTAAGCTAAGCATTTTGTCTGCATTACTGCAATGTGTCCTCAGAAGAGTCCTAGAGCATAAGACCTGTAAAAATCTCATTTGCTGATGTTTACATAAAACTGAGGCTCAGAGCGGTTAAGCAGTTTAGTTGACAAAGTCACAAAGGCAGGAAATGGAGACCCTCTAATCAGTATCACTTTAGTTCAGTCTCAGTTGTGTCCGACTCTTTGTGATGCCATGGACTGCAGCACACCAGGCTTCCCTGTCCATCACCAACTCCCAGAGCTTGCTCAAACTCATCTCCATCGAGTTGGTGACGCCATCCAACTATCTTATCCTCTGTCCTCCTCCTCTCCTCCTGTCTTCAATTTTTCCCAGCATCAGGGTCTTTTCCAAAGAGTCAGTTCTTCGCTTCAGGTGGCCAAAGTATTGGAGCTTCAGCTTCCGCATCAGTCCTTCCAATGAATATTCAGGACTGCTTTCCTTTAGGATTGACTGGTTTGATCTCCTTGCAGTCCAAGGGACTCTCAAGTCTTCTCCTAATGACTGAATTATTTTTTTAATTATCATTGCTATCATTATACCTGATTTCCAGGGGCTTATACTGAAGGTCAGACGGCTTTTTTTCTGCCCGGACTTACCCTATATGGGCTGCTGGTATGGTTACACACTTGGGCAGATTTGGGTTCAATTCCAGTTCATTGCTGGCGAGTTACCTACCTTCCCAGAACCTCAGCTTCCAGTTCCACTCCTGAGAAATGAGACTGAGTAGGGGAAAATTTGCCTGGAGTAACCAGCAAATTTGGCCTTGGAGTACAGAACGAAGCAGGCCAAAGCTTGATAGAGTTTTGCCAAGAGAACACACTGGTCATAGAAAACACCCTCTTCCAACAACACAAGAGAAGACTCTACACATGGATATCACCAGATGGTCAACACCAAAATCAGACTGATTATATTCTTTGCATCCAAAGATGGAGAATCTCTATATAGTCAGCAAAAACAAGACTGAGAGCTGACTGTGGCTCAGATCATGAACTCCTTATTGCCAAATTCAGATTTAAATTGAAGAAAGTAGGGAAAACCACTAGGCCATTCAGGTAAGGTATCAAATCCCTTACAATTATACAGTGGAAGGGACAAATAGATTAAAAGGATTAGATCTGATAGACAGAGTGTCTGAAGAACTATGGATGAAGGTTCAAGGTTCATGACGTTGTACAGGAGACAGGAATCAAAACCATCCCCAAGAAAAAGAAATGCAAAAAAGTAAAATGGCTGTCTGAAGAGGCCTTACAAATAGCTGTGAAAAGAAGAGAAGTGAAAGGCAAAGGAGAAAAGGAAAGATATACCCATTTGAATGCAAAGTTCCAAAGAATAGCAAGGAGAGAGAAAGCCTTCCCCAGTGATCAGTACAAAGAAATAGAGGAAAACAATAGAATGGGAAAGACTAGAGATCTCTTCAAGAAAATTAGAGGCATCAAAGGACCATTTCATGCAAAAATGGACACAATAAAGGACAGAAATGGTATGGACCTAACAGAAGCAGAAGATATTAAAAAGAGGTAGCAAGAATATACAGAGCTATACAAAAAAGATCTTCACAATCCACGATGGTGTGATCACTCACCTAGAACCAGACATCCTGGAATGCAAAGTTAAGTGGGCCTTAGGAAGCAGCACTACGATAAAAGCTAGTGGAGGAGATGGAATTCCAGTTGAGCCATTTCATATCCTAAAAGATGATGCTGTGAAAGTGCTGCAGTCAATATGCCAGCAAATTTGGAAAACTCAGCAGTGGCCACAGGACTGGAGAAGTTCAGTTTTCATTCCAATCCCAAAGAAAGGCGATGCCAAAGAATGCTCAAACTACCGCACAATTGCACTCATCTCACACGCTAGTAAAGTAATCCTCAAAATTCTCCAAGCCAGGCTTCAACAGTATGTGAACCGAGAACAGATGTACAGGCTGGTTTTAGAAAAGGCAGAGGAACCAGAGATCAAATTCCCAACATCTGTTGGATCATGGAAAAAGCAAGAGAGTTCCAGAAAAACATCTACTTCTGCTTGATTGACTACACCAAAGCCTTTGAGTGTGTGGATCACAACAAACTGTGGACAATTCTTCAAAAGACGAGAATACCAGACCACCTGACCTGCCTCCTGAGAAATCTGTATGCAGATCAGGAAGCAACAGTTAGAACTGGACATGGAACAACAGACTGGTTCCAAATAGGGAAAGGAGTACGTCAAGGTTGTATATTGTCACCCTGCTTATTTAACTTCTATACAGAGTACATCCATGTTGGGCTGGATGAAGCTGGAATCAAGATTGCTGAGAGAAATATCAACAACCTCAGACATGCAGATGACACCACCCTTATGGCAGAAAGCAAGAAGAACTGAAGAGCCTCTTGATGCAAGTGAAAGAGGAGAGTGAAAAAGTTCGCTTAAAACTCAACATTCAGAAAACGAAGATCATGGCATCTGGTCCCATCACTTCATGGCAAATAGATGGGGAAAGAGTGAGAGACTTCATTTTGGGGGCTCCAAAATCACTGCCGATGGTGGCTGCAGCCATGAAATTAAAAGACGCTGACTCCTTGGAAGAAAAATTATGACTGACCTAGATAGCATATTAAAAAGTAGAGACATTACTTTGCCAACAAAGCTCTAGTCAAAGCTATAGTTTTCCAGTAGCCATGTATGGATGCGAGAGTTGGACTACAAAGAAAGCTGAGCGCCAAAGAACTGATGCTTTTGAACTGCGGAGTTGGAGAAGACTCTTGAGAGTCCCTTGGACTGTAAGGAGATCCAACCAGTCCATCCTAAAGGAGATCATTCCTGGGTGTTCATTGAAAGGACTGATGCTGAAGCTGAAACTCCAATACTTTGGCCACCTGATGTGAAGAGCTGACTCATTGGAAAAGACCCTGATGCTGGGAAAGATTGAAGGCAGGAGGAGAAGGGGACAACAGAGGATGAGATGGTTGGATGGCATCACCGACTCAATGGATATGAGTTTGAGTAAACTCTGGGAGTTGGTGATGGACAGGGAGGCCTGGCAGGCTCCAGTCCATGGGGTCGCAAAGAGTCAGACTCGAGTGAGTGACTGAACTGATTGAGGGGTTAAATGAGAAAATGCCCAGCATCTTGCCCAGTGCACCAGAGTCGCTTAATAAGTGTTATTGCCTTTCTTTCCTCCTTCTTTCCAGCCCTCCAGGACCACTGTCGGTCCGCACACTGCGAAGGGTGCCAAGGACGCCGCACTCTTCCGTCGGACTCTGGCGCAATACCGAGCACTGCCTCCAGGGGGTGCCATCACACCGACACCCCCTCCAGGGCCCCTCGCCCCAGGGATTGTTGTTCCCACCGTGGCCGCGCGGGGTCGCCTGGGCCTAGAGTTTTCAGGGACCGAAGGAGCGCGGAGGCGGAGAGGGTGGAGCCCGCGATGATGAATCAAGTAGGTTCTTCGGGTATTACAGTGATAATAATAAACCATAATAATAGTAACAGCACTGGATCCAGCAGTAACCAGCTGTTACCGATTTAAAAGCGCATTCGCGTGCTGAAGAGGCGGTGGGACTCAAGGGAAGGAGCCAGGCTGAGTCTAATCCAGACCGCTCACTCTCGGTTTCCGGGTGCTCTGTAGCCTTGAGCCTCTCTGAGCCTGCTTCATCAGCATTAAAATGGGAACCAAATAATACAGTTCTTGAGAGGAATGCTAAAGCTGAAAACCAGTACTTTGGCCACCTCATGCGAAGGGTTGACTCATTGGAAAAGACTCTGATGCTGGGAGGGATTGGGGGGCAGGAGGAGAAGGGGACGACCGAGGATGAGATGGCTGGATGGCATCACCGACTCGATGGACGTGAGTCTGAGTGAACTCCGGGAGTTAGTGATGGACAGGGAGGCCTGGCGTGCTGCGATTCATGGGGTCGCAAAGAGTCGGACACGACTGAGCAACTGAACTGAACTGAACTGAAAGGAATAAATGCGCTCTTGTAGAGCTCAGCGGAGAGCGACTTGAGTAAGTGCATTTACTGTATTGATAGTTCTCCCCCTCTGCCCTGTGAGGGAGCTATTATTCAATTCCCTTTACTGCTAAGGATACTTGGGAGGCCTTCCCCAGGCTCCCTGGGCTGGGTCTCTCCTAGGAGAGCCCAGAGGCTAGTCGAGGAGCTCACCCCCTAAACCCACGCGCTCAGCAGCTGTCTCCTCTCTCTGGAGGTGCAGGTTCCCCTTCAGATCCTCAGGTTCCTCTGGATACTGGCTTTCCACCCCTAGGAACAGTACGGCTTCCCTGTTATCTCAGGGGGTAAAGAATCCACCTGCCATGCAAGAGACAGAGGTTCGATCCCTGGGTCATGAAGATCAGATCCGCTGGAGGAGGCATGCAACCCACTCCACTATTCTTGCCTGAAAAACCCCATGGACAGAGTGGCCTGGTGGGCTACAATCCAAAGGGTCGCAAAGGGTCTGGAGCGACTGACAGGCTCAGGCCAGCCGACTACCTCTGGCTAGTCTATATCACACCCCTCACCCCTAAACTGAAGCTATGCCTTCTCCTTGTCTACCTACTTCTTCCAAAATCTCACCAGTCACTTCCTCCAGAAAAACCTTTTCTGGCTCTCTTCCCAGGTCTACATGGCCTTTGCACACTTTTTTTTTT
>NW_017193817.1:0-9633 GCF_001704415.2 Capra hircus
GGAGTTCCTCTCGCCTTTCCTGTGGAGAGTGACTCCCGAGAATTCTTTCGCTATCACGCTGGGAAAGGATCCCTCCTCTCGAGCTATGAGTCGCGGAAACGGGGCTCCTCTGGATGTGGGCGGGACTCTCGTGCCTCCTCTCGAGTGGAGACGGTATGTCGTGGAACTTCTTGAGTTGCAGCAAGGGTGTGAAGGACCCTTTGGAAATTCCAGAGCTTAGGTGTGATTAGCCTCGAGACGCCCAGCGGAAATGGCCCATCTCTCCTGAAGGGACAACCACCTGGATTTTTCTCAGTTGCGGCAGGTGCTCTCGACCTATGACGGGGACCTCAGGAACCGCTCTGTTGGCCTGAGGAAATGCAGTCCCCATGCGAGTTGCACGGTGGCCTCTCAGGTTTCCTCTCCCGTCGATGCCTGGGCCTAAGACCTTGTTTGGAGTCGGTGCCAGAACCAGAGGATTCCTCTCCAGTGCTGACATGGATCTTGGGGTACTTCTGGAGTCTCCCCAGGGAGTCAGTCCTCGTCTCGAGTGGGGCATGCACGTGTGCTTTCCTCCCGAGCTGTAGCAGCAGTGTCACGCTTCCCTTCGCGTGGATCAAGGGATCTGTGGGCTTTCCCACGAGGCTTTCCCACAGGCTGTCCCACGTGCCACCATGGTGAAAGTCGACCCTGGCTTGAAAGTCGAGGCAGTGCAGGGAAACAGGTTTCCCTGGAATGGACTGAGACATCTGGGGGACTCTGGGAATGGTGGCACGACCCTGGACTTCCTCTCGCCTTTCCTGTGGAGAGCAACCTCTTGAGATGCAACGGGAACGCCGGAAATTCTTTCCCCACCAAGCAGGGAAAGGATCCTCCTCTCGAGCTAGGAGGCGGAAACGGGGCTCCTCTGGATGTGGGCGGGACTCTCGTACTTCCTCTCGAGTGTCGACGGGTATGTCGGGGGAACTTCTTGAGTTGCAGCAGGAAGGGTGTGAAGGACGCTTTGCAATTTCCAGAGGTTAGGTGTGATTAGCGTCGAGATGCCTCAGTGGAAATGGGCCTCATCTCGCCTGGAGGGGAGAACCTCCTGAATTTTCTCGAGTTGCGGCAGGTGCTCTCGACTTACGACAGGGACCTCAGGGACCCGCTCTGGTGGCCTCAGGAAAGGCCAGTCCCCATGCAAGTTGCTCGGGGCCTCTCGGGATTCCTCTCCGTCGATGCCGGGCCTAAGACTTTGTGTGGAGTTGCCGGAACCTGAGGTTCCTAACAGTGCTGACATGGATCTTGGGGTACTTCTGAAGTCTCCCCAGGGGAGTCAGTCCTCGTCTCGAGTGGGGCATGCACGTGCGCTTTCCTCCCGAGCTGTAGCAGCAGTGTCACGCTTCTTGGCGATTGGATCATGGTATCAGTGGCTTTCCCTGAAGGCTTTCCCTCGAGGCTTTTCCACGAGGCTTTCCCACAGGGCTGTCCCACGTGCCACCGTGGTGTGAGTCGATCCTCGGCTTGAAAGTCGAGGCAGTGCAGGGAAAACAAGTTTCCCTGGAATGGACTGAGACATCTGAGGGAATCTGGGAATGGTGGCACGACCCTGGAGTTCCTCTCGCCTTTTCTGTGGAGAGCGCCTACTCTTGAGATGCGACGGGAATGCCGGAAATTCTTTCCCGACCACGCAGGGAAAGGATCCCTTCTTTCGAGCTATGAGGTGGAAACGGGGCTCCTCCTCATGTGGGAGGACTCTCGTGCTTCCTCTCGAGTGGGAGACGGCAGGTTGGGGAACTTCTTGAGTTGCAGCAAGGGTGAGAAGGACCCTTTGGCAGTTCTAGAGGTTAGGTGTGATTAGCCCGAGATGCCTCAATGGAAATGGGCCTCATCTCGCCTGGAGGGGGAGAAACTCCTGGATATTCTAGAGTTGCGGCAGGTGCTCTCGACTTACGATGGGGACCTCAGGGACCCGCTCTGGTGGCCTCAGGAAATTCCAGTCCCCATGCGAGTTGCTCGGGGCCCTCTCCGGATTCCTCTCCCGTCGATGCCGGGGCCTCAGACCTTACGTAGAGTCGGTGCTGTAACCTGAGGATTCCTCTCCAGTGCTGACATGATCTTGGTGTACTGCTGGAGTCTCCCCAGGGGAGTCAGTCCTCGTCTCGGTTGAGGGCATGCACGTGCGCTTTCCTCCCAGCTGTAGCAGCAGTGTCACGCTTCCCTTCGCGTGGATCAAGGGATCTGTGGCTTTCCCTCGAGGCTTTCCCACGAGGCTTTCCCACGAGGCTTTGCCACAGGGCTGTCCCACGTGCCACAGTGGTGTGAGTCGATCCTCGGCTTGAAAGTCGAGTCAGAGCGGGGAAACAGGTTTCCCTGGAATGGACTGAGACATCTGGGGGACTCGGAGAATGGTGGCATGTCCCTGGAGTTCCTCTCGCCTTTCCTGTGAAGAGCGCCTCCTCTTGAGATGGGACGGGAACGCCGGGAATTCTTTCCCGACCTCCCAGGGAAAGGATCCCTCCTCTCGAGCTATGAGGCGGAAACGGGGCTCCTCTGGATGTGGGCGGAACTATCGTGCTTCCTCTTGAGTGGAGACGGGTATGTCGGGGAACTTCTTGATTTGCAGCAAGGGTGTGAAGGACCCTTTGGAAGTTCCAGAGTTTAAGTGTGCTTAGCCTTGAGATGTGTCAGCGGAAATAGGCTTCATTTTGCCTGGAGGGGAGAACATCCTTGATTTTCTCGAGTTGCGGCAGGTGCTCTCGACTTACGACGGGGACCGCAGGGACCCGCTCTGGTGGCCTCAGGAAAGGCCAGTCAAGATCCAAGACAGCACTGGAGAGGGAGAGACATCACGAGAGGCTCCCGAGCAACTCGCATGGTGACTGGCCTTTCCTGAGGCCACCAAAGCGGGTCCCTGAGGTCCCGTCGTAAGTTGAGAGCACCTGGCGCAACTCGAGAAAATCCAGGAGGTTCTCCCCTCCAGGCGAGATGAGACCCATTTGCGCTGAGGCATCTCGAGGCTAATCACACCTAACCTCTGGAACTTCCAAAGGGCCCTTCACACCCTTGCTGCAACTCAAGAAGTTCCCCGACATACCCGTTTCCACTCGAAAGGAAGCGAGAGTCCCGCCCACAACCAGAAGAGCCCCGTTTCAGCCTCATAGCTCGAGAGGAGGGATCCTTTCCCTGCGTGCTCGGGAAAGAATTTCCGGCGTTCCCGTCGCATCTCAAGAAGAGGCGCTCTCCACAGGAAAGGCGAGAGGAACTCAGGGTCGTGCCACCATTCCCAGAGCCCCCAGATGTCTCAGTCGATTCCAGGGAAACCTCTTTTCCCCGCAATGCCTCGACTTTCAAGCCGAGGATCGACTCAGACCTCGGTGGCACGTGGGACAGCCCTGTGAAAAGCCTAGTGGGAAAGCCTTTTGGAAAGCCTACAGAGAAAGCCACAGATCCCTGGATCCACGCAAAGGGAAGCGTGACACTGCTGCTATAGCTCGGGAGGAAAGCGACGGGCACGCCACACTCGCGACGAGGACTGACTCCCCTGGGAGACTCCAGAAGTACCCCAAGATCCATGTCAGAACTGGAGAGGAATCCTCAGGTTCCGGCACCGACTCCACACAAGGTCTCAGGCCCCGGCATAGACGGGAGAGGAATCGCTAGAGGCGCACGAGCAACTCGCATGGGGACGGCCTTTCCTGAGGGCACTAGAGCGGGTCCCTGAGGTCCCCGTCGTAAGCGAGAGCACCTGCGGCAACTCGAGAAAATCCAGGAGGTTATCCCCTCCAGGCGAGATGAGGCCCATTTCCGCTGAGGAGTCTCGAGGCTTATCACACCTAATCTCTGGAACTTTCAAAGGTCCTTCACACCCTTGCTGCAACTCAAGAAGTTCCCCGACATACCCGTCTCCACTCGAGAGGAAGCTCGAGAGTCCCGCCCATCCTTAGGAGCCCCTTTTCCGCTTCCTAGCTCGAGAGGAGGGATCCTTTCCCTGCGTGGTCGGGAAAGAATTCCCGGCGTTCCCGTCGCATCTCAAGAGGAGGCGCTCTCCACAGGAAAGGCCAGAGGAACTCCAGGTCATGCCACCACTTCCAGAGTCCCCAGATGTCTCAGTCCATTCCAGGGAAACCTGTTTCCCTGGACTGCCTCGACTTAAAGCCGAGGATCGACTCACACACGGTGGCACGTGGGACAGCCCTGCAGGAAAGCCTCGTGGGAAAGCCTCGTGGGAAAGCCTCGAGGGAATGCCACAGATCCCTTTTCCCGCGAAGGGAAGCGTGACACTGCTGCTACAGCTCGGAGGAAAGCGCACGTGCATGCCCCCACTCGAGACGAGGACTGACTCCCCTGGGGAGATTCCAGAAGTACCCTAAGATCCATGTCAGCACTGGAGAGGAATCCTCAGGTTCCGGAACTGTATCCAGACAAGTCTCAGGCCCCAGCATCGACTGGAGAGGAATCCCGAGAGGCCCCGAGCAACTCGCATGGGACTGGCCTTTCCTGAGGCCAGCAGAGCGGGTCCCTGAGGTCCCGTCGTAAGTCGAGAGCACCTGCAGCAAATCGAGAAAATCCAGGAGGTTCTCCCCTCCAGGCGAGATGAGGCCATTTCCGCTGAGGCGTCTCGAGGCTAATCACACCTAACTCTGGAACTTCCAAAAGGTCCTTCACACCCTTGCTGCAACTCAAGAAGTTCCCCGACATACCGTCTCCACTCGAGAGGAAGCACGAGAGTCCCGCCCACATCCAGAGGAGCCCCGTTTCCGCCTCCTAGCTCGAGAGGAGGGATCCTTTCCCTGCGTGGTCGGAAAGAATTCCCGGCGTTCCCGTCGCATCTCAAGAGGAGGCGCTCTCCACAGGAAAGGAGAGGAACTCAGGTCTGCCACCATTCCCAGAGTCCCCCAGTTGTCTCAATCCATTCCCTGCACTGCCTCGACTTTCAAGCGAGGATCGACTCACACAACGGCGGCACGGGACCCTGTGGAAAGCCTCGTGGGAAAGCCTCCTGGGAAAGCCTCTTGATCTCCCATTTGCAGCTTGCATGTTATTCAGGAAGCGTGACATGCTACAGCTGCACGTGCACCCCCACTCGAGACGAGGACTGACTCCCCTGGGAGACTCCAGAAGTACCCCAAGATCCATGTCAGCACTGGAGAGGAATCCTCAGGTTCCGGCACCGACTCCACACAAGGTCTTAGGCCCCGGCATCGACGGAGAGGAATCCCGAGAGGCCCCGAGCAACTCGCATGGGACTGGCCTTTCCTGAGGCCACCAGAGCGGGTCCCTGAGGTCCCCGTCGTAAGTCGAGAGCACCTGCCGCAACTCGAGAAAATCCAGGAGGTTCTCCCCTCCAGGCGAGATGAGGCCCATTTCCGCTGAGGCGTCTCGGCTAATCACACCTAACCTCTGGAACTTCCAAAGGGTCCTTCACACCCTTGCTGCAACTCAAGAAGTTCCCCGACATACCCGTCTCCACTCGAGAGGAAGCACGAGAGTCCCGCCCACATCCAGAGGAGCCCCGTTTTTTCGCCTCCTAGCTCGAGAGGAGGGATCCTTTCCCTGCGTGTCGGGAAAGAATTCCCGGCGTTCCGTCGCATCTCAAGAGGAGGCGCTCTCCACAGGAAAGGCGAGAGGAACTCCAGGGTCGTGCCATTCCCAGAGTCCCCCAGATGTCTCCGTCCATTCCAGGGAAACCTGTTTTCCCTGCACTGCCTCGACTTTCAAGCCGAGGATCGACTCACACCACGGTGGCACGTGGGACAGCCCTGTGGGAAAGCCTCGTGGAAAGCCTCGTGGGAAAGCCTCGGAAAGACACAGATCCCTTGATCCACGCGAAGGGAAGCGTGACACTGCTGCTACAGCTCGGGAGGAATGCGCACGTGCATGCCCCACTCGAGAAGAGGACTGACTCCCCTGGGGAGACTCCAAAACTACCCCAAGATCCATGTCAGCACTGGAAAGGAATCCTCAGGTTCCGGCACCGACTCCACACAAGGTCTTAGGCCCCGGCATCGACGGAGAGGAATCCCAAGAGGCCCCGAGCAACTCGATGGGGACTGGCCTTTCCTGAGGCCACCAGAGCGGGTCCCTGAGGTCCCCGTCGTAAGTCGAGAGCACCTGCCGCAACTCGAGAAAATCCAGGAGGTTCTCCCCTCCAGGCGAGATGAGGCCCATTTCCGCTGAGGCGTCTCGAGGCTAATCACACCTAACTCTGGAACTTCCAAAGGGTCCTTCACACCCTTGTTGCAACTCAAGAAGTTCTCCGACATACCCGTCTCCACTCGAGAGGAAGCACGAGAGTCCCGCCCACATCCAGAGGAGCCCCGTTTCCGCCTCCTAGCTCGAGAGGAGGGATCCTTTTCCCTGCGTGGTCGGGAAAGAATTCCCGCGTTCCCGTCGCATCTCAAGAGGAGGTGCTCTCCACAGGAAAGGCGAGGGACTCCAGGGTCGTGCCACAATTAGCAGAGTCACCCAGATGTCTCAGTCCATTCCAGGGAAAACTGTTTTCCCTGCACTGCCTCGACTTTCAAGCCGAGGATCGACTCACACCACGGTGGCACGTGAGACAGCCCTGTGGGAAAGCCTCGTGGGAAAGCCTCGAGGGAAAGCCACAGATCCCTTGATCCACGCGAAGGGAAGCGTGACACTGCTGCTACAGCTTGGGAGGAAAGCGCACCTGCATGCCCCACTCGAGACGAGGACTGACTCCCCTGGGGAGACTCCAGAAGTTCCCCAAGATCCATGTCATCCCTGGAGAGGAATCCTCAGGTTCCGGCACCGACTCCACACAAGGTCTTAGGCCCCGGTATCGACGGGAGAGGAATCCGAGAGGCCACCGAGCAACTTGTATGGGGACTGGCCTTTCCTGAGGCCACCACACCGGGTCCCTGAGGTCCCCGTCGTATGTCGAGAGCACCTGCTGTAACTCGAGAAAATCCAGGAGGTTCTGCCCTCCAGGCGAGATGAGGCCCATTTCCGCTGAGGCGTCTCGAGGCTAATCACACCTAACCTCTGGAACTTCCAAAGGGTCCTTCACACCCTTGCTGCAACTCAAGAAGTTCCCGACATACCCGTCTCCACTCGAGAGGAAGCACAACAGTCCCGCCCACATCCAGAGGAGCCCCGTTTCCGCCTCCTAGCTTGAGAGGAGGGATTCTTTCCCTGCGTGGTTGGGAAAGAATTCCCCGTGTTCCCGTCGCATCTCAAGAGGAGGAGATCTCCACAGGAAAGGCGAGAGGGACTCCAGGGCCTTGCCAGCATTCCAAGAGTCCCCCAGATGTCTAAGTCCATTCCAGAAGAACCTGTTTTCCCTGCACTGCCTCGACTTTCACGCCGAGGATCGACTCACACCACCGTGGCACGTGGGACAGCCCTGTTGGAAAGCCTCGTGTGAAAGCCTCAATGGAAAGCGACAGATCCCTTGATCCACACGTCAGAAAGCGTGACACTGCTGCTACAGCTCGTGAGGAAATGGCAGGTGCATGCCCCCACATGAGATGAGGACTGAATCCCGTGGCGAGACTCCAGAAGTACGGAAAGACTCATGTCAGCACTGGAGAGGCATCCTCAGGGTCTGGCCCCGACTCCACACAAGGTCTTAGGCACCGGCATCGATGGGATAGGAATCCCTAGAGGCCCCTGGTAACTCGCATGGGGACTGGCCTTTCCTGAGGCCACCAGAGCGGGTCCCTGAGGTCCCCGTCGTAACTCGAGAGCACCTGCCGCAACTGGGTAAAATCCAGGAGGTTCTCCCCTCCAGGCGAGATGAGGCCCATTTCCCCTGAGGCCTATATGCTGTATGTAATTTCCACTGATATTTAGAGCTTCACATACCTGTTAATTAACGTGGCTACAAAGACAGGGCCATTGTCGGATTCTATACTGGTTGGAAACCCAAGTCTGGGAATTATTTCTCAAATCAGCGAGCTACTTCATTTTCTTTTTCAGATCAGGTAGGGAAGGCCTCTGCCCAACCGGAGAAGGTACCTACTATTCTAGTAAGTCATGATAACAGGTGACTGCCTTTGCTTCCCGAAGGACACTCGCTTTCCCTGCATCCTGAGAACTCCACGTCTCAGCCAGTTGGAAAAGCGCTTCTTGGAGGTCATTATTCAGGGGCAACTTCCCCTGGAGCCCGGGGCCATAGGGAGCGGCTCCACACTCCCAGGGAAAGGCAGAGCCACAGCCACACATCTGTCCCATCCCCTTTGCTCTGTAGGAGAGCTCTAGTGAGCCTAGGTCTGTCAGGAAAATTCTTGGCTCCTATGGGGACACATTCTATGTGTGAAACTGCATCCAGGACCTAGGGGCCACAGGGCGCCTGTTTCTCTCGGGGCGGAGGGGTGGGGGCCTGAAGCAGTGCGGCCCAGCAACAGCTTCCACATCCATCCAATTGCTCTTTTCTTACCTCTGATAGAACTAGCTTTGTTCCAGCCTTTGGCAATTTGGAGGCAAGCGGGCCCCACTTCCTCCCCAAGGAGGCATGGGACCTACTTTGAGTGGAAAGGCCCCTCACGGAGCTGAACCCAGGAAGGCACCCAGTCATGTCTGACACATTCCTGCATCCTGCTTCTTCATGAGCAATACCGCTATAAGCTAGGAATGTCTTTCCAAGGCTCAGAAAGGACAGGGGAGATGCATGGTGCTGCCTCTGGAATTTCGGTCCTCTGAGCAGACCTGGAGGTCTCCCCTTGAAGGAGCTAACCAGTTTCTTCCAAATACAGGCTTGCAAACACACACTGGGTGGCTGCCTCTTCTTCCCTGAAGGACGATCACTTTCCCGCATCCTGTGAACTCTGCATCCCAGCCTGCTGGAAAAGCGCTTCTTGGAGGTCATTTTTCAGGGACAATTTTCCCTGGAGCCCGGGGCCATAGGAGGGCCCCATGCTCGCTGGGAAAGGCAGAGTCACATCCACAGTCTGTTCTACCCCTTTTGCCCTGTAGGAGAGCTCTAGTGAGCCTAGGTCTGTCAGGAAAATTCTTGGCTCCTATGGGACACACCCTGTGTGTTAACCTGCATATCGGACCTAGGGGCCACAGGGCGCCTGTTCCTCTCGGGGGGGACCCTGAAGTGGTGCGGCCAGCAACAGCCTGAACATCCATCCGATTGCTCTTTTCTTCCTTCTGATAGAGCTAGCTTTGCTTCTCGCTTTGGCATTTCGGAAGCCAGGGGGAGCCCCACCGCTGTTGTCCTGGGTCTATTGGGGTACCGGGTCTATTGGACCCCAGCATGGCACCCGACCCCCTCAGACACACTCCCGCAGCCTCCTTCCCCATGGGCAGGACTGTTCTGACCTAGGAATGTGTTCCCAAGGCTCAGAAAATGCAGGGAGACACACGGCCCTGACTCTGGAACTGAGGCCGTTGGAGCAGGCCTGGAGGTCTGACGTCTGAGACGCCAAACACTTGCTGCAAGATACAGGTGTGAAAACACACTCTCTGGGGCTGCCTTTCCTTCCTCCAAGGAAGAGAGCTTTTCCAGTCTCCTCCGTGCTGAGTCATACAAGGCTGCAAAGGTCTGGCTTAGAGGGCATTTCTCAGCGGCAATGGCCCCTGAGGCCCTGCACCCAGGGAGGGATCCTACCCTCCCAGGGGAAGTCAAAGCAACCTCCAAACAGCTTCTCTCATGTTTCCTCTGCAGGAGGAGCTAGTGAGCCCAGGTCTGTCTGGAACGTTCTT
>NW_017193818.1:0-9633 GCF_001704415.2 Capra hircus
GAGCTGTAGCAGCAGTGTCACGCTTCCTTCGCGGTGCATCAAGGGATCTGTGGCTTTCTCGAGGCTTTCCAGGAGGCTTTCCATGAGGCTTTTCCCCACAGGGCTGTCCCACGTGCCGCCGTTGTATGAGTCGATCCTCGGCTTGAAAGTCGAGGCAGTGCAGGGAAAACTGGTTTCCCTGGCATGGACTGAGCATGGGGACTCTGGGAATGGTGGCACGACCCTGGAGTTCCTCTCGCCTTTTCCTGTGGAGCGCCTCCTCTTGAGATGCGACGGGAACGCCAGGAATACTTACCCGACCACGTAGGGAAAGGATCCCTCTCTGGAACTATGAGGCGGAAACGGGCTCCTCTGGATGTGGCGGACTCTCGTGCTTCCTCTCGAGGGGAAACGGGTATGTCGAGGAACTTCTTGAGTTGCAGCAAGGGTGTGAAAGACCCTATGGAAGTTCCAGAGGTTAGGTGTGATTAGTCTCGAGACGCCTCAGCACAAATGGCCCTCATGTCGCCTGAAGGGAAGAACCTCCTGAATTTTCTCGAGTTGCGGGCAGGTGCTGTGGACTTAAGACGGGGTCCTCAGGGACCCGCTCTGGTGGCCTCAGGAAAGGCCAGTCACCATGCGAGTTGCTCGGGGGCCTCTCGGGATTCCTCTCCCGTCGATGCCGGCGCCTTATACCTTGTGTGGAGTCGGTGCCGGAACCTGAGAAAACCTCTCCAGTGCTTACATGGACCTTGGGGTACTTCTGGAGTCTCCCCGGTTAGTCAGTCCTCGTCCCTAGTGGATGCATGTACGTGCAATTTCCTCCCGAGCTGTAGCAGCAGTGTCACGCTTCCCTTCGCGTGGATCCAGGAATCTGTGGCTTTCCGTGGAGGCTTTCCCACGAGGCTTTGCCACGAGGTCTTTCCCACGACGTTTACCCACTGGGCTGTCCCACGTGCCACCGTGTTGTGAGTCGTCCTTGGCTTGAAAGTCGAGGCAGTGCTGGGAAACTGGTTTCCCTGTTATGGACTGAGCATTTGGGGGACTGTGGGAATGGTGGCACGACCCTGGAGTTCCTCTCGCCTTTCCTGTGGAGAGCGCCTCCTCTTGAGATGCGACGGAACGCCGGGAATTCTTTCCCGACCACGCAGGGAAAGGATCCCTCCTCTCGAGCTAGGAGGCAGAAACGGGTCTCCTCTGGATGTGGGCGGGACTCTCGTGCTTCCTTTCGAGTGGAGCCGGGTAAGTCGGGGAACTTCTTGAGTTGCAGCAAGGGTGTGAAGGACCCTTTGGAAGTTCCAGAGGTTAGGTGTGATTAGCCTCGAGAAGCCTCAGCGGAAATGGTCTTCATCTCGCCTGGAGGGGAGAACCTCCTGGATTTTCTCGAGTTGCGGCAGGTGCTCTCGACTTACGACGGGGACCTCAGGGACCCGCTCTGGTGGCCTCAGGAAAGGCCAGTTCCCATGCGAGTTGCTCGGGGGCCTCTCGGGACTCCTCTCCCTTAGATGCCTGGGCCTAAGATCTTGTGTGAAGTCGGTGCCTGAACCTGAGGTTTCCTCTCCAGTGCTACATGCATCTTGGGGTATTTCTGGAGTCTCCCCAGGGGAGTCAGTCCTCGTCTCGAGTGGGGGCATGCACGTGCGCTTTCCTCCCTAGCTGTAGCAGCAGTGTCACGCTACCCTTCTCGTGGATCAAGGGATCTGTGGCATTCCCTCGAGGCTTTCCCACGAGGCTTTCCCACGAGGCTTTCCCACAGGGCAGTCCCACGTGCCACCGTGGTGTGAGTGGATCCTCGGCTTCAAAGTCGAGGCAGTGCAGGGAAAACAGGTTTCCCTGGAATGGAGTGAGACATCTGGGGACGCTGGGAATGGTGGCACGACCCTGGAGTTCCTCTGGCCTTTCCTGTGGAGAGTGCCTCCACTTGAGATGCGACAGGAACGCCGGGAATTCTTTCCCGACCACGCAGCGAAAGGAACCCGTCTCTCGAGCAAGGAGGCGGAAACGGAGCTCCTCTGGATGTGGGCGGAACTCTCGTGCTTCCTCTCGAGTGGAATCGGGTATGTCGGGGAACTTCTTGAGTTGCAGCAAGGGTGTGAAGGACCCTTTGGAAGTTCCAGAGGGTAGATGTGATTAGCCTCGAGACGCCTCAGCGGAAATGGGCCTCATCTCGCCTGGAGGGTGGAACCTCATGTATTTTCTCGAGTTGCGGCAGGTGATCTCGACTTACGACGGGGACCTCAGGGACCCGCTCTGGTGGTCTCAGGAAAGGCCAGTCCCCATGCGAGTTGCTCGGGGGCCTCTCGGGATATCCCTCCCATCGATGCCGGGGCCTAAGACATTGTGTAGAGTCGGTGTCGGAACCTGAGGATTCGCTCTCCAGTGCTGACATGGATCTTGGGGTACTTCTGGAGTCTCCCCAGGGGAGTCAGTCCTCGTCTCGAGTGGGGGCATGCACATGCGATTTCCTCCCGAGCTGTAGCAGCAGTGTCACGCTTCCCTTCGCGTGGATCAAGGGATCTGTGGCTTTCCCACGAGGCTTTCCCACAGGGCTGTCCCACGTGCCACCGTGGTGTGAGTCGATCCTCGGCTTGAAAGTCGAGGCAGTGCAGGGAAAACAGGTTTTCCTGGAATGGACGGAGACATCTGGGGGACTCTGAGAATGGTGGTACGACTCTGAAGTTCCTCTCGCCTTTCCTGTGGAAAGCGACTCCTCTTGAGATGCGACGGGAACGCCGGGAATTCTGTCCCGACCACGCAGGGAAAGGATCCCTCCTCTCGAGCTAGGAGGCGGAAGCGGGACTGCTCTGGATGTGGGTGGGACTCTCGTGCTTCCTCTCGAGTGGCGACGGGTATGTCGGGGAACTTCTTGAGTTGAAGCAAGGGTGTGAAGGAACCTTTGGAAGTTCCAGAGTTTAGGTGTGATTAGCCTCGAGACACCTCACTGGAAATGGGCCTCATCTCGCCTGGAGGGGAGAACCTCCTGGATTTTCTCGAGTTGCGGCAGGTGCTCTCGACTAACGACGGGGACCTCAGGGACCCGCTCTGGTCGCCTCAGGAAAGGCCAGTCCCCATGCGAGTTGCTCGGGGGCCTCTTGGGATTCCTCTCCCGTTAATGCCGGGGCCTAAGACCTTGTGTGGAGTCGGTGCTGGAAACTGAGGATTCCTCTGCAGTGCCGACATGTATCTTGGTGAACTCCTGGAGTCTCCCCAGTGGAGTCAGTCCTCGTCTCGAGTGGGGTCATGCACGTGAGCTTTCCTCCCGAGCTGTAGCAGCAGTGTCACGCTTCCCTTCGCGTGGATCAAGGTTACTGTGGCTTTCCCAAGAGGCTTTCCCACAGGGCTGTCCCACGTGCCACCGTGGTGTGAGTCGATCCTCAGGCTTGAAAGTCGAGGCAGTGCAGGGAAAACAGGTTTCCCTGGAATAGACTGAGACATCTGGGGGACTCAGGGAATGGTGGCACGACCCTGGAGTTCCTCTCGCCTTTCCTGTGGAGAGCGACTCCTCTTGAGATGCAACGGGAACACGGGGAATTCTTTCCCGACCACGCAGGGAAAGAATCCCTCCTCTTGAGCTATGAGGCAGAAACGGGTCTCCTCTGGATGTGGGCGGGACTCTCGTGCTTCCTCTTGAGTGGAGCCGGGTAAGTCGGGGAAGTTCTTGAGTTGCAGCAAGGGTGTGAAGGACCCTTTGGAAGTTCCAGAGGTTAGGTGTGATTAGCCTCGAGACACCTCAGCGGAAATGGGCCTCATCTCGCCTAGAGGGGAGAACCTCCTGGATTTTCTCGAGTTGCGGCAGGTGCTCTCGACTTAAGACGTTGTCCTCAGGGACCGGCTCTGGAGGCCTCAGGAAAGGCCAGTCCCCATGCGAGTTGCTCGGGACCTCTCGGGATTCCTCTCCCGTCGATGCCGGGGCCTAAGACATTGTGTGGAGTCGGTTCCGGAACCTGAGGATTCCTCTCCAGTGCTGAAATGGATCTTGGGGAACTTCTGGACTGTCCCCAGTGGTTTCAGTCCTCGTCTCGAGTGGGGGCATACAAGTGCGCTTTACTCTCGAGCTGTAGCAGCATTGTAACGCTTCCCTTCGCGTGGATCAAGGGATCTGTGGCTTTCCCTCGAGGCTTTCCCACGGAGGTTTCCCACGAGGCTTTCCCACAGGGCTGTCCCACGTGGCACCGTGGTGTGAGTCAATCCTCTGCTTGAAAGTCGAAACAGTGCAGGGAAAACAGGTTTCCCTTGAATGGACTTAGACATCTGGAGGACTCTGGGAATGGTGGCAAGACCTGGAGTTCCTCTCGCCTTTCCGGTGGAGAGTGCCTACTCTTGAGATGCGACGGGAACGCCGGGAATTCTTTCCCGACACGCAGGGAATGGATCGCTCCTCTCGAGCTAGGAGGCGGAAACGGGGCTCCTCTGGATGTGGGCGGGACATTCGTGCTTCCTCTCGAGTGGAGACGGGTATGCACGGGAACTTCCTGAGTTTCAGCAAGGGTGTGAAGGACCTTTTGGAAGTTCCAGAGGTTAGGTGTGATTAGCCTTGAGACGCCTCAGCGGAAATGGACCTTATCTCTCCTGGAGGGGAGAACCTCCTGGATTTTCTCGAGTTGCGGCAGGTGCTCTCGACTTAGGTCGGGGACCTCAGAGACCCGCTCTGGTGGCCTCAGGAAAGGCCAGTCCCCATGCGAGTTGCTCGGGGGCCTCTCGGGATTCCTCTCCCGTCGATGCCGGTCCTAAGACCTTGTGTGGAGTCGGTGCCGGAACCTGAGGATTCCTCTCCAATGCTGACATGGATCTTGGGAGTACTTCTGGAGTCTCCCCAGGGGACTCAGTCCTCGTCTCGAGTGGGGGCATGCACGTACGCTTTACTCCCGAGCTGTAGCAGCAGTGTCACGCTTCCCTTCACGTGGATCAAGGGATCAGTGGCTTTCCCCTCGAGCCTTTCCCAGGAGGCTTTCCCACGAGGCTTTCCCATAGGGCTGTCCCACGTCCCACCGTGGTGTGAGTGCGATCCTCGGCTTGAAAGTCTAAACAGTGCAGGGAAAACAGGTTTCCCTGGATGGACTGAGATATCTGGAGGACTCTGGGAATGGTGGCACAGACCCTGGAGTTCCTCACGCCTTTCCTGTGGAGAGTGCCTCCTCTTGAGATGCGACAGGAACGCCGGGAATTCTTTCCCGACCACGCAGGGAAAGGAATCCGTCTCTCGAGCAAGGAGGCGGAAACGGGTCTCCTCTGGATGTGGGCGGGACTCTCGTGCTTCATCCTCGAGTGGAGATCGGGTATGTCGGGGAACTTCTTGAGTTGCAGGCAAGGGTGTGAAGGACCCTTTGGAAGTTCCAGGAAGTTAGGTGTGATTAGCCTCGAGACGCCTCAGCGGAAATGGGCCTCATCTCGCCCTGGAGGGGAGACCTCCTGGATTTTCTCGAGTTGCGGCAGGTGCTCTCGACTTACGACGGGGACCTCAGGGACCCTGCTCTGGTGGCCTCAGGAAAGGCCAGACCCCATGCTGAGTTGCTCAGGGGGCCTCTCGGGATTCCTCTCCCGTCGATGCGGGGCTTAAGACCATGTGTGGAATTCGGTGTCGGAACCTGAGGATTACTCTCCAGTGCTGACATGGATCTTGGGGGTAACTTCTGGAGCCTACCCAGGGGACTCAGTCCTCGTCTCGAGTTGGGGCATCCACGTGAGATTTGCTCCCGAGCTGAAGCAGCAGTGTCACGCTTCCCTTCGCATGGATCAAGGGATCTGTGGCTTTCCCTCGAGGCTTTCCCACGAGGCTTTCCCACAGGGCTGTCCCACGTGCCACCGTGGTGTGAGTCGATTCTCGGCTTGAAAGTCGAGGCAGTGCAGGGAAAACGGGTTTCCCTGGAATGGACTGAGACATCTGGGGGACTCTGGGAATGGTGGCACAACCCAGGAGTTCCTCTCGCCTTTCCTGTGGAGAGCGCCTCCTCTTGAGATGCGACGGGATCCCCGGGAATTCTTTCCCGAACACGCAGGGAAAGGATCCCTCCTCTCGAGCTAGGAGGCAGAAACGGTCTCCTCTGGATGTGGGCGGACTCTCGTGCTTCCTCTCGAGTGGAGACGGATATGTCGGGGAACTTGTTTGAGTTGCAGCAAGGGTGTGAAGGACCCTTTGGTAGTTCCAGAGGTTAGGTGTGATTAGCCTCGAGACCCCTCAGCGGAAATGGGCCTCATCTCGCCTGGAGGGGAGAACCTCCTGGATTTTCTCGAGTTGTGGCAGGTGCTCTCGAGTTATGACGGGACATCAGGGACCCTCTCTGGTGGCCTCAGGAAAGGCCAGACGCCATGCGAGTTGCTCGGGCCCTCTCAGGATTCCTCTCCCGTAGATGCAGTCGCCTAAGACTTTGTGTGGAGTCGGTGCGGAACCTGAGGATTCCTCTCCAGTGCTGACATTGGATCTTGGGGTACTTCTCGCGTCTCCCAGGGGAGTCAGTCCTCGTCTCGAGTGGGGGCATGCACGTGCGCGTTCCTCCCGAGCAGTAGCAGCAGTGTCACGCTTGCCTTCGCGTATGTCAAGGGTTCTGTGGCTTTCCCTCGAGGCTTCCCCACGAGGCTTTCCCACCAGGCCTTCACATAGGGCTCTCCACGTGCCACCCTGGTGTGAGTCGATCCTCGGCTTGAAAGTCGAGGCAGTGCAGGGAAAACAGGTTTCCCTGGAATGGACTGAGACATCTGGGGGAATCTGGAATGTGGCACGACCTGGAGTTCCTCTCGCCTTTCCTGTGGAGAGCGCCTCCCTTGAGATGCGACGGGAATGCCAGGAATTCTTTCCCGACCACGCAGGGAAAGGATCCCTCCTCTCGAGTTAGGAGGACGAAACTGGGCCTCCTCTGGATGTGGCGGGACTCTCGGCTTCCTCTCGAGTGGAGACGGGTATGTCCGGGAACTTCTTTGAGTTGCATCAAGGGTGTGAAGGACCTTTTGGAAGTTCCAGAGGTTAGTGTGATTAGCCTCGGAGACGCCTCAGCGGAAATGGCCCTCATCTCGCCTGGAGGGGAGAACCTCCTGGATTTTCTCGAGTTGCGGCAGGTGCTCGCGACTTACGACGGGTCCTCAGGGACCTACTCTGGTGGCCTCAGGAAAGGCCAGTCCCCATGCGAGTTGCTCGGGGGCCTCTCGGGATTCCTCTCCCGTCGATGCCGGGCGTAAGACCATGTGTGGAGTCGGTGTCGGAACCTGAGGATTCCTCACCAGTGCTACATGGATAATTGGGTACTTCTGGAGTCTCCCCAGGGGAGTCAGTCCTCGTCTCGATTGGGGGCCGCACTAGCGCTTTCCTCCCGAGCAGTAGCAGCAGTGTCACGCTTCCCTTCGTGTGGATCAAGGGATCTGTGGCTTTCCCACGAGGCTTTCCCACAGGGCTGTCCACGTGCCACCGTGGTGTGAGTCGATCCTCGGCTTGAAATGTCGAGGCAGTGCAGGGAAAACAGTTTTCCTGGAATGGACTGAGACATCTGGGCGACTCTGGAAATGGTGGCACGACCCTGGAGTTCTTCTCGCCTTTCCTGTGGAGAAGCGCCTCCTCTTGAGATGCAATGGGAACGCCGTGAATTCTTTCCCGACCACGCAGGGAAAGTATCCCACCTCTCGAGCTAGGAGGTGAAACGTGGCTCCTCTGGATGTGGGCGGACTCTCGTGCTTCCTCTCGAGTGGAGACGGGTATGTCGGGCAACTTCTTGAGTTGCAGCAAGGGTGTGAAGGGCCGTTTGTATGTTTCAGACGTTAGATGTGATTAGCCTCGAGACGCCTCAGCGGAAATCGGCCTCATCTCGCCTGGAGGGAGAACCTCCTGGATTTTCTTGAGTTGCGGCAGGTGCTCTCGACTTACGACGGGACCTCAGGGACCCGCTCTGGTGGCCTCAGGAAAGGCCACTCCCCTTGCGAGTTGCTTCGGGCCCTCTCGGGATTCCTTTCCCGTCGATGCTAAGGCCCTTAGACCTTGTGTGGAGTCAGTGCCGGAACCTGAGGATTCCTCTCCAGTGCTGACATGGATCTTGGGGTATTTCTGGAGTCTCCCCAGGGGAGTCAGGCCTCGTCTCGAGTAGGGGCTTGCACGTGTGCTTTCCTCCCGAGTTGGAGCAGCATTGTGGGCGCTTCCCTTTGCGTGGATCAAGGGATCTCTGGCTTTCCCTCGAGGATTTCCCACGAGGCTTTCCCACGAGGGCTTTTCCACAGGGCTGTCCCACGTGCCACCGTGGTGTGAGTCGATCCTCGGCTTGAAAGTCGACGCAGTGCAGGGAAAACAGGTTTCTCTGGAATGGATTGAGACATCTGGGGGACTCTGGGAATGGTGTGGAACGACCCTGGAGTTCTTCTCGCCTTTCCTGTGGAGAGCGCCTCCTCTTGAGATGCGATGGGGTACACCGGGAATTCTTTCCCGACCACGCAGGGAAAGGATCCCTCCTCTCGGGCTAGGAGGCAGAAACGGGGCTCCTCTGGATGTGGGCGGACTCTCGTGCTTCCTCTCGAGTGGAGACGGGTATGTCGGGGAACTTGTTGAGTTGCAGCAAGGGTGTGAGAGACCCTTTGGATGTCCAGATGTTACATGTGATTAGCCTCGAGACGCCTCAGCGGAAATGGGCCTCATCTCGCCTGGAGGGTGAACCTCCTGGATTATCTCGAGTTGCAGCAGGTGCTCTCGACTTACGACGGAAAACTCATGGACTCGCTCTGGTGGCCTCAGGAAAGGCCAGTCCCCATGCGAGTTGCTCGGGGCCTCTCGGGATTCCTCTCCCGTTGATGCTGTGGCCTAAGACCTTGTGTGGAGTCAGTGTCGGAACCTGAGGGTTGCTCTCCAGTGCTGACATGGATCTTGGGTACTTCTGGAGTCTCCTCAGGGGAGTCAGTCCTCCTCTCGAGTGGGGCATGCACGTGCGTTTTCCTCCCGAGCTGTAGCAGCAGTGTCGCACTTCCATTCACGTGGATCAAGGGATCTGTGGCTTTCCCTCGAGGCTTTCCCACGAGGCTTTCCCACGAGGCTTTCCCACAGGGCTGTCCACGTGCCACCGTGGTGTGAGTCGATCCTCGCTTGAAAGTAGAGGTAGAGCAGGGAAAACAGGTTTCCCTGGAATGGACTGAGACATCTGGGGGACTCTGGGAATGGTGGCACGACCCTGGAGTTCCTCTCGCCTTTCCTGTGGAGCGCGCCATCTCCTGAGATGTGACGGGAATACGGGGAATTCGTTCCCCACCACGCAAGGAAAGGATCCCTCCTCTCGAGCTAGGAGGCGGAAACGGGGCTCCTCTCGATGTGGACGGGACTCTCGTGCTTCACTCGAGTAGAGACGGGTAAGTCGGGGAACTTCTTGAGTTGCAGTAAAGGGTGTGAAGGACCCTTTGGAAGTTCCAGAGTTAGGTGTGATTAGCCCCGAGACGCCTCAGCGGAAATGGGCCTCATCTCGCCTGGAAGGGAGATCCTCCTGGATTTTCGAGTTGCGGCAGGTGCTCTCGACTTACGACAGGGACCTCAGGGATCCGCTCTGGTGGCCTCAGGAAAGGCCAGTACCCATGCGAGTTGCTCGGGGCCTCTCCGGATTCCCCTCCCGGAGATGCAGGCGCCTAAAATCTTGTGTGGAGTCGTGCCGTAACCTGAGGATTTTCTCTCCAGTGCTGACATGGACCTCGGGGTACTTC
>NW_017193819.1:0-9633 GCF_001704415.2 Capra hircus
ATTTCCGCTGAGGTATCTCGAGGCTAATCACACCTTACCTCTGGAACTTCCAAAGGGTCCTTCACACCCTTGCCTGCAACTCAAGAAGTACCCCGACATACCCGTCTCCACTCGAGAGGAAGCAGGAAAGTGCCGCCCACATCAAGAGGAGCCACGGTTTCCGCCTCCCTAGCTCGAGAGGTTTGATCCTTTCCCTGCGTGGTGGGGAAAGAATTCGCGGCGTTCCCAGTCGCATCTCAAGAGGAGGCGCTCTCCAGAGGAAAAGCGCGAGGAACTCCAGGTTCGTGCCACCATTGCCAGAGTCCCCCAGATGTCTCAGTCCATTCCAGGGAACCTGCTTTCCCTGCACTGCCTCGACTTTCAAGCCGAGGATCGACTCACACCACAGTGGCACGTGGGGCAGCCCCTGTGGGAAAGCCTCGTGGGAAAGCCTCGAGGGAAAGACCCAGATCCCTTGATCCACGCGAAGGGAAGCGCGACGCTGCTGCTACAGCTCGGGAGGAAAGCGCACGTGCATGCCCCGACTCGAGACGAGGACTGACTGCCCTGGGGAGACTCCAGAAGTACCCTAAGATCCATGTCTGCACTGGAGAGAAATCCTCAGGTTCCGGCACTGAGTCCACAGAAGGTCTTAGGCCCCAGCATGGACGGGAGAAGAATCCCGAGAGGCCCTCGAGCAACTCGCATGGGGACTGGCCTTTCCTGAGGCCACGAGAGCGGGTCCCTGAAGTCCCCATCGTAAGTCGAGAGCACCTGCCGCAACTCGAGAAAATCCAGGAGGTTCTCCCCTCCAGGCTCGATGAGGACTATTTCAGCTGAGGCAACTAGAGTCTAATCACACCTAAACTCTGGAACTTCCAAAGGGTCCTTCACACCCTTGCTGCAACTCAAGAAGTTCCCCGACATACCCATCTCCACTCGAGAGGAAGCATGAGAGTCCCGACCACATCCAGAGGAGCCCCGTTTCCACCTCCTAGCTCGAGAGGAGGGATCCTTTCCCTGCGTGGTCGGGAAAGAATTCCCGGCGTTCCCGTCGCATCTCAAGAGGAGGCGCTCTCCACAGGAAAGGCGAGAGGAACTCCAGGGTCGTGCCACCATTCTGAGAGTCCCCCAGATGTCTCAGTCCATTCCAGGGAAACCTGTTTTCCCTGCACTGCCTCGACTTTCAAGCCGAGGATCGACTCACAACACGGTGGCACGTGGACAGCCCTGCGGGAAATCCTAGTAGGAAAGCTTGTGGGAAACCCTCGAGTGAAAACCACAGATCCATTGATCCAAGCGAAGGGAAGCGTGACACTGCTGCTTCAGCTCGGGAGGAAAGCGCACCGTGCATGCCCCCACCTGAGACGAACAGTGACTCCCCTGGGGAGACTCCAGAAGATACACCAAGAATCCATTTCTGCACTGGAGAGGAATACTCAGGTTCCGGCAGCATCTCCACACAAGATCTTAGGCGCCTGGAATCGACGGGAGAGGAAATCCCGAGAGGCCCCCGAGCAACTCGCATGGGGACTGGCCTTTCCTGAGGCCACCAGAGCGGGTCCCTGAGGTTCCCGTCGTAAGTCGAGAGCACCTGCCGCAACTCGAGAAAATCCAGGAGGTTCTCCCCTCCAGGCGAGATGAGGCCCATTTCCGCTGAGGCATCTCAAGGCTAATCACATCTTAACATCTGGAACTTCCAAAGGGTCCTTCACACCCTTGCTGCAACTCAAGAAGTTCCCCGATATACCCGTCTCCACTCGAGAGGAAGCACGAGAGTGCCGCCCACATCCAGAGGAGCCCCGTTTCCGCCTCCTAGCTCGAGAGGAGGGATCCTTTCCCTGCGTGGTCGGGAAAGAATTCCCGGCATTCCCGTCACATCTCAAGAGGAGGCGCTCTCCACAGGAAAGGCGAGAGGAACTCCAGGTCTTGCCATATTCCCAAAGTCCCCAGATGTCTCAGTCCATTCCAGGGAAACCTGTTTTCCCTGCACTGCCTCGACTTTCAAGCCGAGGATCGACTCACACCAACGGTGGCACGTTGGGACATCCCTGTGGGCAAACCTCGTGGGAAAGCCTCGTGGGAAAGCCTCGAGGGAAAGACACAGATCCCTTGATCCACGAAAAGGGAAGCGTGACACTGCTGCTACAGCTCGGGAGGAAAGCGCACGTGCATGCCCCCATCTCGAGACGAGGACTTACGCCTCTGGGGAGACAACAGAAGTCCCCGAAGATCCATGTCGGCACTGGAGAGGAATCCTCAGGTTCCGGCACTGACACCACACAAGGTCTTAGGCCCCGGCATCGACGGGAGAGGAATCCCGAGAGGCCCCGAGCAACTCGCATGGGGACTGGCCTTTCCTGAGGCCACCAGAATGGGTCCCTGAGGTCCCCGTTGTAAAGTCGAGAGCACCTGACCGCAACTCGAGAAAATCCAGGAGGTTCTCCCCTCCAGGCGACGATGAGGCCCATTTCCGCTGAGGTATCTCTAGGCTAATCACACCTTACCTCTGGAACTTCCAAAGGGCCTTCACACCCTTGCTGCAACTCAAGAAGTTCCCCCGACATAACCCGTTTCTACTCGAGAGGAAGCACGAGAGTTCCCCGCACATCCAGAGGAGCCCCGTTTCCTCCTCCTAGCTCGAGAGGAGGGATCCTATACCTGCGTGGTCGGGAAAGAATTCCCGGTGTTCCCGTCGCATACTCAAATGGAGGCGCTCTCCACAGGAAAGGCGAGAGGAACTCCAGGGTCGTGCCATATTCCCAAAGTCCCCCAGATATCTCAGTCCAATTCCAGGGAAACCTGTTTTCCCTGCACTGCTTCGACTTTCAAGCCACGGATCGACTCACACAACGGTGGCACGTGGGACATCCCTGTGGGAAAGCCTCGTGGGAAAGCCTCGAGGGAAAGACACAGATCCCTTGATCCACGCGAAGGGAAGCGTGACACTGCTGCTACAGCTCGAGAGGAAAGCGCAAGTGCATAGCCCCACTCGAGATGAGGACTGACTCCCCTGGGGAGACTCCAGAAGTACCCCAAGATCCATGTCAGCACTGGAGAGGAATGCTCAGGTTCCGGCACCGACTCCACACAAGGTCTTAGACCCCGGAATCTACGGGAGAGGAATCCCGAGAGCCCCAGAGCAATTCGCATGGGGACTGGCCTTTCCTGAGGCCACCAGAGCGGGTCCCTGAGGTCCCCATCGTAAGTCGAGAGCACCTGACGCAACTCGAGAAAATCCAGGAGGTTCTCCAATCCAGGCGAGATGAGGCCCATTTCCTCTGAGGCAACAAGGGGGTAATCACACTTAAACTCTGGAACTTCCAAAGGTCCTTCACACCCTTGCTGCAACTCAAGAAGTTCCCAGACATAACCCGTCTCCACTCAAGAGGATCCCAAGGGTCCTGCCCATATCCAGAGTGGCCCCGATTCCGCCTGCTAGCTCGAGAGGAGGTATCCTTTCCCTGCGTGGTCGGGAAAGTATTCCTAGCGTTCCCGTCTCATCTCAAGTGTAGGCGCTCTCCACAGGAAAGGCGAGAGGAACTCCAGTCTCAAGCCCCATTCCCAAAGTCCCCTGGATGTCTCAGTCCATTCCAGGGAAACCTGTTTTCCCTGCACTGCCTCGACTTTCAATCCGAGGATCGACTCACACCACGGTGACACGTGGGACAGCCCTGTGGGAAAGCCTCGTGGGAAAGCCTCGAGGGAAAGACACAGATCCCTTGATCCACGCGAAGGGAAGCGCGACACTGCTGCTACAGCTCGGGAGGAAAGCGCACGTGCATGCCCCCACTCGAGACGAGGACTGACTGCCCTGGGGAGAATCCAGAAGTACCCCAAGATCCATGTCGGCACTGGAGAGGAATTCTCAGGTTCTGGCACTGAGTCCACACCATGTCTTAGGACCCAGCATCGACGGGAGAGGAATCCCGATAGGCCCCTGAGCAACTCGCATGGGGACTGGCCTTTCCTGAGGCCACCACACCGGGTACCCTGAGTTCCCCGTCATAAGTCGAGAGCACCAGCCGCAACTCGAGAAAATCCAGGAGGTTCTCCCCTCCAGGCGAGCTGAGACCTATTTCCGCTGAGGTATCTCGAGGCTAATCACACCTTACCTCTGGAACTTCCAAAGGGTCCGTCACTTCCTTGCTGCAACTCAAGAAGTTCCCCGACATACCCGTCTCCACTCAAGAGGAACCCGAGGGTCCCGCCCATATCCAGAGTGGCCCCGTTTCCGCCTGCTAGCTCGAGAGGAGGCATCCTTTCCCTGCGTGGTCGGGAAAGAATTCCTAGCGTTCCCGTCTCATCTCAAGAGTAGGCGCCTCTCCACAGGAAAGGCGAGAGGAACTCCAGTATCAGGCCCCATTCCCAGAGTCCCCCAGATGTTTCAGTCCATTCCAGGGAAACCTGTTTTCCCTGCACTGCGTCGACTTTCAAGCCGAGGATGGACTCACACCGCGATGGCACGTTGGACAGCCCTGTGGGAAAGCCTCTTGGGAAAGCCTCGTGGGAAAGCCTCGAGGGAAAGCCACAGATCCCTTGATCCACGCGTAGGGAAGAGTGACACTGCTGCTACAGCTCGGGAGAAAAGCGCACGTGCATGCACCCAAACGAGACGAGGACTGACTCCATGGGGAGACTCCAGAAGTACCCCAAGATCCATGTCAGCACTGGAAGAATCCTCAGGTTCCCGCACCGACTCCACACAAGGTCTTAGGCCCGGCATCGACGGGAGAGGAATCCCGAGAGGCCCCCGAGCAACTCGCATCGGGGACTGCCTTTCCTGAGGCCACCAGATCGGGTCCCTGAGGTCCCCCGTCGTAAGTCGAGAGCACCTGCCGCAACTCGAGAAAATCCAGGAGGTTCTCCCCTCCATTCGAGATGAGGCCATTTCCGCTGAGGCGTCTCGAGGCTAATCACATCTAACATCTGGAACTTCCAAAGGGTCCTTCACACCCCTGCTGCTTACTCAAGAAGTTCCCCGACATACCCACTCCACTCGAGAGGAAGCACGAGAGTCCCGCCCTCATCCAGAATAGCCCCGTTTCCGCCTCCTAGCTCGAGGGGGGTATCCTTTCCCAGCGTGGTCGGGAAAGAATTCCCGGCGTTCCCGTTGCATCTCAAGAGGAGGTGCTCTCCACAGGAAAGGCGAGAGGAACTCCAGGGTCGTGCCACCATTCCCAGAGTCCCCTGGATGTCTCAGTCCATTCCAGGGAAATCTATTTTCCCTGCACTGCCTCGACTTTCAAGCCGAAGATCGACTCACATCTCGCTGGCACCTGGGACAGCCCTGTGGGAAAGCCTCGTGGGAAAGCCTCAAGGGAAAGACACAGATCCCTTGATCCACGCGAAGGGAAGCACGACACTGCTACTACAGCTCGGGAGGAAAGCGCACGTGCATGCCCCCCTCTCGAGACGAGGACTGACTGCCCTGGGGAGACTCCAGAAGTACCCTAAGATCCATGTTTGCACTGGAGAGGAATCCTCAGGTTCCGGCACTGACTCCACACAAGGTCTTAGGCCCCAGCATCGACGGGAGAGGAATCCCGAGAGGTCCCCGAGCAACTCGCATGGGGACTGGCCTTTCCTGAGGCCACCAGAGCGGATCCCTGAGGTCCCCGTCGTAAGTCGAGAGCACCTGCCGCATCTCGAGAAAATCCAGGAGGTTCTCCCCTCCAGGCCAGATGAGGCCCATTTCCGTTGAGGCAACTAGGGGGTAATCACACTTTAACTCTGGAACTTCCAAAGGGTCCTTCACACCCTTGCTGCAACTCAAGAAGTTCCCCGACATACCCGTCTCCACTCAAGAGGAATCCGAGAGTCCCGCACATATCCAGAGTGGCCCCGTTTCCGCCTGCTAGCTAGAGAGGAGGGATACTTTCCCTGCGTGGTAGGGAAAGAATTCCCGGCGTTCCCGTCGCTTCTCAAAAGGAGGCGCTCTCCACAGGAAAGGCGAGAGGAACTCCAGGGTCGTGCCACCATTCCCTGAGTCCCCCAGATGTCTCAGTCCATTCCTGGGAAAACTGTTTTCCCTTCACTGCCTCGACTTTAAAGCCGAGGATCGACTCACACCACCGTGGCACGTGGGAAAGCCCTGTGGGAAAGCCTCCTGGGAAAGCCTCATGGGAAAGTCTAGATGGAAAGACACAGATCCCTTGATCCACGAAAAGGGAAGCGTGACACTGCTGGCTAAGCTCGGGAGGAAAGCGCCACGTGCATGCCCCCACTCGAGACGAGGACTTACGCCTCTTGGGGAGATTCCAGAAGTCCCGGAAGATCCATGTCGGCACTGGAGAGGAATCCTCAGGTTCCGGCACTGACTCCACACAAGGTCTTAGACCCCGGCATCGACAGGAGAGGAATCCCGAGAGGCCCCCGAGCAACTCGCATGGGGACTGGCCTTTCCAGAGGCCACCAGAGTGGGTCCTGAGGTCCCCGTCGTAAGTCGAGAGCATATGCCGCAACTCGAGAAAATCCAGGAGGTTCTCCCCTCCAGGCGACATGAAGCCCATTTCCGCTGAGGTATCTCGAGGCTAATCACAGCTTACCTCTGGAACTTCCAAAGGGTCCTTCACACCCTTGCTGCAACTCAAGAAGTTCCCGCGACATACCCGTCACCACTCGAGAGGAAGCAGGAAAGTGCCGCCCACATCAAGAGGAGCCACGTTTCCGCCTCCTAACTCGAGAGGTTTGGTCCTTTCCCTGCGTGGTGGGGAAAGAATTCGCGGCGTTCCCGTCGCATCTCAAGAGGAGGCGCTCTCCAGAGGAAAAGCGAGAGGAACTCCAGGTTCGTGCCACCATTGCCAGAGTCCCCCAGATGTCTCAGTCCATTCCAGGGAACCTGGTTTCCCTGCACTGCCTCGACTTTTAAGCCGAGGATCGACTCACCACCACTGTGGAACGTGGGAAAGCACTGTGGGAAAGCCTCGTGGGAAAGCCTCATGGGAAAGTCTAGAGGGAAAAGCCACAGATCCCTTGATCCACGAAAAGGGAAGTGTGACACTGCTGCTACAGCTCGGGAGGAAAGCGCACGTGCATGGCCCCACTCGAGACGAGGACTGACACCCCTGGAGAGACTCACAGAAGTCCCCAAGATCCATGTCAGCACTGGAGAGGAATCCTCAGGTTCCGGCACCGACTCCACACAAGGTCTTAGGCCCCTGCATCGACGTGATGAGGAATCCCGAGAGGCCCCCAGAACAACTTGCATGGGGACTGGATCTTTCCTGAGGCCACCACAGTGGGTCCCTGCGGTCCCTGGTCGTAAGTCGAGAGCACCTGCTGCAACTCGAGAAAATCCAGGAGGTTCTCCCCTCCAGGCGAGCATGGAGCCCATTTCCGCTGAGGTATCTCGAGGCTAATCACACCTTACCATCTGGAACTTCCAAAGGAGTCCTTCACACCCTTGCTGCAACTCAAGAAGTACCCCGACATACCCGTCTCCACTCGAGAGGAAGCAGGAAGTGCCGCCCACATCCAGAGGAGGCCCCGTTTTCCGCCTCCTAGCTCGAGAGCAGGGATCCTTTCCCTCCGTGGTCGGGATAAGAATTCCGGTTTCCCGTCACATCTCAAGAGGAGGCGGGCTCCACAGGAAAGGCGAGAGGAACTCCAGGTCGAGCCACCATTCCCAGAATCCTCTGGATGTCTCAGTCCATTCCAGGGAAACTGTTTTCCCTGCACTGCGTCGACTTTCAAGCCGAGGATCGAATCACACCACGGTGGCACGTGGACAGCCCTGTTGGGAAAGCCTCGTTGAGGAAGCCTTGAGGGAAAGACCCAGATCCTTGATCCACGCGAAGGGAAGCGCGACACTGCTGCTACAGCTCGGGAGGAAAGCGCACGTGCATGCCCCGACTCGAGACGAGGACTGACTGCCCTGGGGAGACTCCAGAAGTACCCTAAGATCCATGTCTGCACTGGCAGAGAAATCCTCAGGTTCCGGCACTGAGTCCACAGCAGGTCTTAGGCCCCAGCATGGACGGGAGAAGAATCCCGAGAGGCCCTCGAGCAACATCGCATGGGGACTGGCCTTTCCTGAGGCCACGAGAGGCGCGTCCCTGAAGTCCCCATCGTAAGTCGAGAGCACCTGCCGCAACTCGAGAAAATTCCAGGAGGTTCTCCCCTCCAGGCTAGATGAGGCCCATTTCCGCTGAGGCGGTCTCGAGGCTAATCACACCTAACCTCTGGAACTTCCAAAGGGTCCTTCACACCCTTGCTGCAACTCAAGAAGTTCCCCCGACATACCCGTCTCCACTCGAGAGGAAGCACGAGAGTCCCGCCCACATCCAGAGGAGCCCCGTTTCCGCCTCCTAGCTCGAGAGGAGGGATCCTTTCCCTGCGTGCTCGGGAAAAAATTTCCTGGTGTTCCCGTCGCATCTCAAGAGGAGGCGCTCTCCATAGGAAAGGCGAGAGGAACTCCAGGTCGTGCCACCATTCCCAGAGTCCCCCTAGATATCTCAGTCCATTCCAGGGAAACCTGTTTTCCCTGCACTGCCTCGACTTTCAAGCGAGGATCGACTCACACCACGGTGGCACGTGGGACAGCCCTGTGGGAAACCCTCGTGGGAAAGCCTCGTGGGAAAGCCTCAAGGGAATGCCACAGATCCCTGTTTCCACGCGAAGGGAAGCGTTACAGTGCTGCTACAGCTCGGGAGGAAAGTGCACTTGCATGCCCAACTCGAGACGAGGCTGACTCCCCTGGGGAGACTCCAGAAGTACCCCAAGATCCATGTCAGCACTGGAGAGGAATCCTCAGGTTCTGGCACCGACTCCACACAAGGTCTTAGGCCCTGGCATCGACGGGAGAGGAATCCCGAAAGGCCCCGAGTACCTCGCAAGGAAATGGCCTTTCCCGAGGCCACCAGAGCGCGTCCCTGAGGTCCCCGTCGTAAGTCTAGTGCACCTGCCACAACTCGAGAAAATCCAGGAGGTTCTCCCTTCCAGGCGAGATGAGGCCCATTTCCGCTGAGGCGTCCTGAGGCTAATCACACCAGACCTCTGGAACTTCCAAAGGTCTTTCACACCCTTGCTGCAACTCAAGAAGTTCCCCGATATACCCGTCTCCACTCGAGAGGAAGCACGAGAGTCCCGACCACATCCAGAGGAGCCCCGTTTCCACCTCCTAGCTCGAGAGGAGGGATCCTTTCCCTGCGTGCTCGGGAAAGAATTCCGGCGTTCCCGTCGCATCTCAAGAGGAGGCGCTCTCCACAGGAAAGCGAGAAGAACTCCAGGGCCATGCCACCATTCCAGAGTCCCCCAGATGTCTCAGTCCATTCCAGGGAAACCTGTTTCCCTGCACTGTTTTGACTTTCAAGCCGAGGATCGACTCACACCATGGTGGCACGTGGGACAACCCTGTGGGAAAAGCCTCGTGGGAAACCTCGTGGGAAAGCCTCGAGGGAATGCCACAGATCCCTTGTTCCACGCGAAGGGAAGCGTGACACTGCTGCTTCAGCTCGGGAGGAAAGCGCACGTGCATGCCCCCCACCCGAGACGAGGACTGACTCCCCTGGGGAGATACCAGAAGTACCCCAAGATCCATGTTCAGCACTGGAGAGGAATCCTCAGGTTCCGGCACCGACTCCACTCAAGGTCTTAGGCCCCAGCATCGACGGGAGAGGAATCCCGAGAGGCCCCGAGCAACTCGCATGGGGA
>NW_017193820.1:0-9632 GCF_001704415.2 Capra hircus
AGACACCAGAAGTACCCCAGATCCATGTCAGCCCTGGAGAGGAATCCTCAGGTTCCAGCACCGACTCAACTCAAGGTCTTAGGCCCAGCATCGACGGGAGAGGAATCCCGAGAGGACCCAAGGCAACTCACATAGGAACTGGCCTCTTGAGCCAGCCAGAACAGGTCCCTGAGGTCCACATCGTAAGTCTAGAGCACCTGCTGCAACTCGAGAAATCCAGGAGGTTCTCCCCTCCAGGCGAAATGAGGCCCATTTCCACTGAGGCATTCGAAGCTAATCACACCTAACCTCTGGAACTTCCAAAGGGTCCTTCACACCTTGCTGCAACTCAAGAAGTTCCCCGACATACCCGACTCCACCCGAGAGGAAACACGAGAGTCCCGCCCACATCTAGAGGAGCCGCGTTTCCGCCTCCTAGCTCGAGAGGAGGGATCCTTTCCCTGCGTGGTCGGGAAAGAATTCCCGGCGTTCCCGTAGCATCTCAAGAGGAGGCGCTCTCCACAGGAAAGGCGAGAAAACTCCAGGGTCGTGCCACGATTCCCAAAGTCCCCAAAAGGTCTCAGTCCATTCCAGGGAAACCTGTTTTCCCTGCACTGCCTCGACTTTCAAGCCGAGGATCGACTCACAGCACGGTGGCACGTGAACAGCCTTGTGGGAAAGCCTCGTGGGAAAGCCTCGTGGGAAAGCCTCGAGGGAAAGCCACAGATCCTTCATACACCCAGAGGGAAGCGTGACACTGCTCCTACAGCTCGGAAGGAAAGAGCACGTGCTTTCCCCCACTCGAGACGAGGACTGACTCCCCTGGGGAGACTCCAGAAGTACCCAAGATCCATGTCAGCACTGGAGAGGAATCCTCAGGTTCCGGCACTGACTCCACACAAGGTCTTAGGCCCGGCATCGACGGAGAGGAATCCCGAGAGTCCCCCGAGCAACTCGCATGGGGAATGGCCTTTTCTGTGGCCACCAGAGCGGGTCCCTGAGGTCCCCGTCCTAAGTGGAGAGCACCTGCTGCAACTCGAGAAAATCCAGGAGGTTCTCCCCTCCAGGCGAGATGAGGCCCATTTCCGCTGAGGCGTCTCGAGGCTATTCACACCTAACCTCTGGAACTTCCAAAGGGTCCATCACACCGTTGCTGCAACTCAAGAAGTTCCCCGACATACCCGTCTCCACTCGAGAGGAAGCACGAGAGTCCCGCCCACATCCAGAGGAGCCCCGTTTACGCCTCCTAGCTCGAGAGGAGGGATCCTTTCCCTGCGTGGTCGGGAAAGAATTCCCGGCGTTCCCGTCGCATCTCAAGAGGAGGCGCTCTCCACAGGAAAGGCGAGAGGAACTCCAGGGTCGTGCCAACCATTCCCAGAGTCCCCCAGATGTCTCCATCCATTCCAGGGAAACCTGTTTTTCCTGCACTGCCTCGACTTTCAAGACGAGGATCGACTCACACCTTGGTGGCACGTGGGACAGCCCTTTGGGAAAGCCTCGTGGGAAAGCCTCCTGGGAAAGCCTCGAGGGAAAGCCACAGATCCCTTGATCCACGCGAATTGAAGCTCGACACTGCTCCTACAGCTCGGGAGGAAAGCGCACGTGCATGCCCCCACTCGAGACGAGGACTTACTGCCCTGGGGAGACTCCAGAAGTCCCCAAGATCCATGTCAGCACTGGAGAGGAATCCTCAGGTTCCGGAACTGACTCCACACAAGGTCTTAGGCCCCGGCATCGAAGGGAGAGGAATCCCGAGAGGCCCCGGGCAACTCGCATGGGGAATGTCCTTTCCTGAGGCCACAGAGCGGGTCCCTGAGGTACCCGTCGTAAGTCGAGAGCACCGGCTGCAACTCGAGGAAATCCAGGAGGTTCTCCCCTGCAGGCGAGATGAGGCCCATTTCCGCTGAGGTCTCTCTAGACTAATCACACCAAACCTCTGGAACTTCCAAAGGGTCTTTTCACAACCTTGCTGCAACTCAACAAGTTCCCCAAGATGCCCATCTCCACTCTAGATGGAAGCACTAGAGTCCCGCCCACATCCAGAGGAGCCCCGTTTCCGCCTCCTAGCTCGAGAGGAGGGATCCTTTCCCTGCGTGTTCGGCAAAGAATTCCCGGCGTTCCCGTCGCATCTCAAGAGGAAGGCGCTCTCCACAGGAAAGGCGAGAGGAACTCCAGGGTCGTGCCACCAATTCCCAGTGTCCCACAGATGTCTCAGTCCTTTCCAGGGAAACCTGTTTTCCCTGCACTGCCTCGACTTTCAAGCCGAGGATTGAAATAGACACACACCACGGTGGCACGTGGAACAGCCCTTTGGGAAAGCCTCGAGGGAAAGGCAAAGATCCCTTGACCCATGCGAAGAGAAGCGTGACAACTGCTGCTGCAGCTCGGGAGGAAAGCGCACGTGCATGCCCCCACTCGAGACGAGGACTGACTCCCCTGGGGAGACTCCAGAAGTACCCGAAGATCAATGTCAGCACTGGAGAGGAATCCTCAGGTTCCGGCACTGACTCCACACAAGGTCTTAGGCCCAGCATCGACAGGAGAGGAATCACGAGAGGCCCCCGTGCAACTCGCATGGGGACTGGCCTTTCCTGAGGCCAGCAGAGCGGGTGCCTGAGGTCCCCGTCTGAAGTCGAGAGCTCCTGTCCCAACTCGAAAAAATCCAGAAGGTTCTCCCCTCCAGGCGAGATGAGGCCCATTTCCGCTGAGGCGTCTCGAGGCTATTCACACCTAACCTCTGGAACTTACAAAGGGTCCTTCACACCATTGCTGCAACTCAAGAAGTTCCCCGACATACCCGTCTCCACTCGAGAGGAAGCACGAGAGTCCCGCCCACATCCAGAGGAGCCCCGTTTCCGTCTCCTAGCTCGAGAGGAGGGATCCTTTCACTGCGTGCTCGGTAAAGAATACCCGGCGTTCCCGACGCATTTCAAGAGGAGGCGCTCTCCACAGGAAAGGCGAGAGGAACTCCAGGGTCGTGCCACCATTCCAGAGTCCCACAGATATCTCCGTCCATTCCAGGGAAACCTGTTTTCCCTGCACTGCCTGGAATTTCAAGCCAAGGATCGACTCACACCACGGTGGCATGTGGGACAGCCCTGTGGGAAAGCCTCATGGGAAAGCCTCGAGGGAAAGCCCCTGTTCCCTAGATCCACGTGAAGTGAAGTGCGACACTGCTGCACAGCTCGGGAGGAAAGCGCACGTGCATGCCCCCACTCCAGACGAGGACTGACTCCCCTGGGGAGACTCCAGAAGTACCCCAAGATCCATGTCAGCACTGGAGAGGAATCCTCAGTTTCCGGCACCGACTCCACACAAGATCGTAGGCCCCAGCATCGACGGGAGAGGAATCCCGAGAGGCCCCCGAGCAACTCGCTAGGGGACTGGCCTTCCCTGAGGCCACCTGAGCGGGTCCCTGAGGTCCCTGTCGTAAGTCGAGAGCACATGCCGCAACTCGAGAAAATCCACGAGGTTCTCCCTCCAGGCGAGATGAGGCCCATTTCCGCTGTGGCGTCTCGAGGCTAATCACATCTAACATCTGGAACTTCCAAAGGGTCTTTCACACCCTTGTAGCAACTCAAGAAGTTCCCCGACATACCCGTCTCCACTTGAGAGGAAGCACGAGACTCCCGGCCACATCCAGAGGAGCCCCGTTTCCGTCTCCTAGCTCGAGAGGAGGGATCCTTTCACTGCATGCTCGGAAAAGAATTCCCGGCGTTTCCGTCGCATCAAGAGGAGGCGCTATCCACAGGAAAGGCGAGAGGAACTCCAGGGTCGTGCCACCATTCCCAGAGTCCCCCAGATGTCTCAGTCCATTCCAGGGAAACCTGTTTTCCCTGCACTGCCTCGACTTTCAATCCGAGGATCGACTCACACCACGGTGGCACGTGGGAGAGCCCTGTGGGAAAGATTCATGGGAAAGCCTCGTGGGAAAGCCTCGAGGGAAAGCCACAGATCCCTTGATCCACGCGAAATGAAGCGTGACACCTGCTGCTACAGCTCGGGAGGAAAGCGCACGTGCATTCCCCCACTCGAGGTGAGGACGGACTCCCCGCGGGAGACTCCAGAAGTACCCCAATATTCATGTCAGCACTGGAGACGAATCCTCAGGTTCCGGAACCGACTCCACAGAAGGTCTTAGGCCTCGGCATCGACGGGAGAGGAATCCTGAGAGGCCCCCGAGCAACACGCATGGCGATTGCCTTTCCTGAGGCCGCCAGAGCGGGTCCCTGAGGTCCCCGTCGTAAATCGAGAGCACCTGCCGCAACTCGAGAACATCCAGGAGGTTCTCCCCTCCAGACGAGATGAGGCCCATTTCCCCTGAGGCGTCTCGAGGCTTATCACACCTAACCTCTGGAACTTCCAAAGGGTCCTTCACACCCTTGCTGCCACTCAAGAAGGTCCCCGACACACCCGTCTCCACTCGAGAGGAAGCACGAGAGTACCGCCCACATCCAGAGGAGCCCCGTTTACGCCTCCTAGCTCGAGAGGAGGGATCCTTTCCCTCAGTGATCGGGAAAGAGTTCCCAGTGTTCCTGCCGCATCTAAAGAGGAGGCGATCTCCACAGGAAAGGCGAGAGGAACACCAGGGTCGTGCCACCATTCCCAGAGTCCCCCAGATGTCTCAGGCCATTCCAGGGAAACCTGTTTTCCCTGCACTGCCTCGCCTTTCAAGCCGAGGATCGACCCACACCACGGTGGCACGTGGGACAACCCTGTTGGAAAGCCTCGTGGGAAAGCCTCAAGGGAAAGCCACAGTTGCTTTGATCAACGCGAAGGGAAGCGTGACACTGCTGCTACAGCTCGGGAGGAAAGCACACGTGCATGCCCCACTCGAGACGACGAAAGACTCCCCTGGGGAGACTCCAGAAGTAGCCCAAGATCCATGTCAGCACTGGAGAGGAATCCTCAGGTTGGTGCACCAACTCCACTCAAGGTCTTAGGCCCCGGCATCGACGGTAGAGGAATCCCGAGAGGCCCCCGAGCAACTAGCATGGGGACTGGCCTTTACTAAGGCCACCAGAGCGGGTCCCTGAGGTCCCCGTCGTAAGTCGAGAGCACGTGCAGCAACTCGAGAAAATCCAGGAGGTTCTCCCCTCCAGGCGAGATGAGGCCGATTTCCGCTGAGGCGTCTCGAGGCTAATCACACCTAACGTCTGGAACTTCCAAACGGTCCTTCACACCCTTGCTGCAACTCAAGAAGTTCCCCGACATACCCGTCTCCACTGAAGAGGAAGCACGAGAGTCCCGCCCACATCCAGAAGAGCCCTGTTTCCGCCTCCTAGCTCGAGAGGAGGGATCCTTTCCCTGCGTGTTCGGGAAAGAAATCCCGGCGTTCCCGTCGCATCTCAAGAGGAGGCGCTCTCCACAGGAAAGGCGAGAGGATCTCCAGGGTCGTGCCACCATTCCCAGAGTCCCCCAGATGTCTCAGTCCATTCCAGGGAAACCTGTTTTCCCTGCACTGCCTCGACATTCAAGCCGAGGATCGACTCACATCACAGTGGCACGTGGGACAACCATGTGGCAAAGCCTCGTGTGAAAGCCTCCAGGGAAAGCCACAGATCCCTTGATCTACGCGAAGGGAAGCGTGACACTGCTGCTACAGTTCGGAAAGAAATTGCACGTGCATGCCCCCACTCGAGACGAGGACTGACTCCCCTGGGGAGACTCCAGAAGTACCCCAAGATCCATGTCAGCACTGGAGAGGAATCCTCAGGTTCCGGGCACCGACTCCTCACAAGACCTTAGGCCCCGGCATCAACGGGAGGAGTAATCCCGAGAGGCCCCCGAGCAACTCTCATGGGGACTGGCCTTTCCTGAGGCCACCAGAGCGGGTCCCTGAGGTCTCCGTCGTAAGTCGAGAGCACCTGCCGCAACTCGAGAAAATCCAGGAGGTTCTCCTCTCCAGGCTAGATGAGGCCCATTTCCGCAGAGGCGTCTCGAGGCTAATCACACGTAACCTCTGGAACTTCCAAGGATCTTTCACACCCTTGCTGCAACTCAAGAAGTTCCCCGACATACCCGTCTCCACTCGAGAGGAAGCACGGGAGTCCCGCCCACTTCCAGAGGAGCCCGTTTCCTCTTCCTAGCTCGAGAGGAGGGATCCTTTCCCTGCGTGGTCGTGAAAGATTTCCCGGCGTTCCCGTCGCATCTCAAGAGGAGGCGCTCTCCACAGGAAAGGCGAGAGGAACTCCAGGGTCGTGCCACATTCCCAGAGTCCCCCAGATGTCTCAGTCCATTCCAGGGAAACCTGTTTTCCCTGCATTGCCTCGAATTTCAAGCCGAGGATCGACTCACACCACAGTGGCAAGTGGGACAGCCCTGTGGGAAAGCCTCGTGGGAAAGCGTCGTGGGAAAGCCTCGAGGGAAAGACTGATCCCTTGATCCACGCGAAAGGAAGCGTGACACTGCTGCTACAGCTGGGGAGGAAAGCGCACGTGCATGCCTCCACTCGAGACGGGGACTGACTCCCCTGGGGAGACTCCAGAAGTACCCCAAGATCCATGTCGGCACTGGTGAGAAATCCTCAGGTTCCGGCACTGACTCCACACAAGGTCTTAGGCCTCAGCATCGACAGGAGAGGAATCCCGAGAGGCCCCCGTGCAACTCGCATGGGACTGGCCTTTCCTGAGGCCAGCCAGAGCGGGTGCCTGAGGTCCCCGTCTGAAGTCGAGAGCTCCTGTCCCAACTCGAGAAAATCCAGAAGGTTCTCCCCTCCAGGCGAGATGAGGCCCATTTCCGCTGAGGCGTCTCGAGGCTATTCACACCTAACCTCTGGAACTTACAAAGGGTCCTTCACACCCATTGCTGCAACTCAAGAAGTTTCCCGACATACCCGTCTCCACTCGAGAGGAAGCACGAGAGTCCCGCCCACATCCAGAGGAGCCCGTTTCCGTCTCCTAGCTCGAGAGGAGGGATCCTTTCACTGCGTGCTCGGTAAAGAATACCCGGCGTTCCCGACGCATTTCAAGAGGAGGCGCTCTCCACAGGAAAGGCGAGAGGAACTCCAGGGTCGTGCCACCATTCCAGAGTCCCACAGATATCTCCGTCCATTCCAGGGAAACCTGTTTTCCCTGCACTGCCTGGAATTTCAAGCCAAGGATCGACTCACACCACGGTGGCATGTGGGACAGCCCTGTGGGAAAGCCTCATGGGAAAGCCTCGAGGGAAAGCCCTGTCCTAGATCCACGTGAAGTGAAGTGCGGACACTGCTGCACAGCTCGGGAGGAAAGCGCACGTGCATGCCCCCACTCAGACGAGGACTGACTCCCCTGGGGAGACTCCAGAAGTACCCAAGATCCATGTCAGCACTGGAGAGGAATCCTCAGTTCCGGCACCGACTCCACACAAGATCGTAGGCCCCAGCATCGACGGGAGAGGAATCCCGAGAGGCCCCCGAGCAACTCGCATGGGGACTGGCCTTCCCTGAGGCCACCTGAGCGGGTCCCTGAGGTCCCTGTCGTAAGTCGAGAGCACCTGCCGCAACTCGAGAAAATCCACGGAGGTTCTCCCCTCCAGGCGAGATGAGGCCCATTTCCGCTGTGGCGTCTCGAGGCTAATCACATCTAACATCTGGTAACTTCCAAAGGGTCTTTCACACCCTTGCTAGCAACTCAAGAAGTTCCCCGACATACCCGTCTCCACTTGAGAGGAAGCACGAGACTCCCGGCCACATCCAGAGGAGCCCCGTTTCCGTCTCCTAGCTCGAGAGGAGGGATCCTTTCACTGCGATGGCTCGGAAAAGAATTCCCGGCGTTTCCGTCGCATCCAAGAGGAGGCGCTATCCACAGGAAAGGCGAGAGGAACTCCAGGGTCGTGCCACCATTCCCAGAGTCCCCCAGATGTCTCAGTCCATTCCAGGGAAACCTGTTTTCCCTGCACTGCCTCGACTTTCAATCCGAGGATCGACTCACACCACGGTGGCACGTGGGAGAGCCCTGTGGGAAAGATTCATGGGAAAGCCTCGTGGGAAAGCCTCGAGGGAAAGCCACATGATCCCTTGATCCACGCGAAATGAAGCGTGACACTGCTGCTACAGCTCGGGAGGAAAGCGCACGTGCATTGCCCCCACTCGAGGTGAGGACGGACTCCCTGCGGGAGACTCCAGAAGTACCCCAATATCCATGTCAGCACTGGAGACGAATCCTCAGGTTCCGGAACCGACTCCACAGAAGGTCTTAGGCCCTCGGCATCGACGGGAGAGGAATCCTGAGAGGCCCCGAGCAACTACGCATGGCGATTGGCCTTTCCTGAGGCCGCCAGAGCGGGTCCCTGAGGTCCCCGTCGTAAATCGAGAGCACCTGCCGCAACTCGAGAAACATCCAGGAGGTTCTCCCCTCCAGACGAGATGAGGCCCATTTCCGCCTGAGGCGTCTCGAGGCTTATCACACCTAACCTCTGGAACTTCCAAAGGGTCCTTCACACCCTTGCTGCACTCAAGAAGTTCCCCGACAACCCGTCTCCACTCGAGAGGAAGCACGAGAGTACCGCCCACATCCAGAGGAGCCCCGTTTACGCCTCCTAGCTCGAGAGGAGGGATCCTTTCCCTCAGTGATCGGGAAAGAGTTCCCAGTGTTCCTGTCCGCATCTAAGAGGAGGCGATCTCCACAGGAAAGGCGAGAGGAACACCAGGGTCGTGCCACCATTCCCAGAGTCCCCCAGATGTCTCAGGTCCATTCCAGGGAAACCTGTTTTTCCCTGCACTGCCTCGCCTTTCAAGCCGAGGATCGACTCACACCACGGTGGCACGTGGACAGCCCTGTTGGAAAGCCTCGTGGGAAAGCCTCTGGGAAAGCCTCGAGGGAAAGCCACAGTTGCTTTGATCAACGCGAAGGGAAGCGTGACACTGCTGCTACAGCTCGGGAGGAAAGCACACGTGCATGCCCCCACTCGAGACGACGAATAGACTCCCCTGGGGAGACTCCAGAAGTAGCCCAAGATCCATGTCAGCACTGGAGAGGAATCCTCAGGTTGGTGCGACCAACTCCACTCAAGGTCTTAGGCCCCGCATCGACGGTAGAGGAATCCCGGAGAGGCCCCCGAGCAACTAGCATGGGGACTGGCCTTTACTAAGGCCACCAGAGCGGGTCCCTGAGGTCCCCGTCGTAAGTCGAGAGCACGTGCAGCAACTCGAGAAAATCCAGGAGGTTCTCCCCTCCAGGCGAGATGAGGCCGATTTCCGCTGAGGCGTCTCGAGGCTAATCACACCTAACGTCTGGAACTTCCAAACGGTCCTTCACACCCTTGCTGCAACTCAAGAAGTTCCCCGACATACCCGTCTCCACTGAAGAGGAAGCACGAGAGTCCCGCCCACATCCAGAAGAGCCCTGTTTCCGCCTCCTAGCTCGAGAGGAGGGATCCTTTCCCTGCGTGTTCGGGAAAGAAATCCCGGCGTTCCCGTCGCATCTCAAGAGGAGGCGCTCTCCACAGGAAAGGCGAGAGGATCTCCAGGGTCGTGCCACATTCCAGAGTCCCCCAGAGTCCCCCAGATGTCTCAGTCCATTCCAGGGAAACCTGTTTTCCCTGACTGCCTCGACATTCAAGCCGAGGATCGACTCACATCACAGTGGCGTGGGACAACCATGTGGCAAAGCCTCGTGTGAAAGCCTCCAGGGAAAGCCACAGATCCCTTGATCTACGCGAAGGGAAGCGTG
>NW_017193821.1:0-9630 GCF_001704415.2 Capra hircus
TCCGCTCGAGGTATGAGGCGGAAACGGGGCTCTCTGGATTTGGGCGGGACTCTCGTGCTTCCTCTCGAGTGGAGACGGTATGTCGGGGAACTTCTTGAGTTGCAGCAAGGGTGTGAAGGACCCTTTGGAAGTTCGAGAGTTAGGTGTGATTAGCTCGAGACGCCTCAGCAGAAATGGGCCTCATCTCGCCTGGAGGGGAGAACTCCTGGATTTTCTCGAGTTGGGCAGGTGCTCTCGACTTACGACTGGGACCTCAGGGACCCGCTCTGGTGGCCTCAGGAAAGGCCAGTCCCATGCAGTTGCTCGGGGCCTCTCGGGATTCTCTCCCGTCGATGCCGGGCCCTGGGACCTTGTGTGGAGTCTGTGCCGGATCCTGAGTATTCCTCTCCAGTGCTGACATGGATCTTGGGTACTTCTGGAGTCTCCCCAGGGGAGTCAGTCCTCGTCTCGAGGGGGCATGCACGTGAGCTTTTCCTCCCGAGCTGTAGCAGCAGTGTCACGCTTCCCTTCGCGTGGATCATGGGATCTGTGGCTTTCCTCAGGCTTTCTCAGGAGACTTTCTCACGAGGCTTTCCCACAGGGCTGTCCACATGCCACCGTGGTGTGAGTCGATCCTCAGCTTGAAAGTCGAGGCAGTGCAGGGAAAAAAGGTTTCCGTGGAATGAATGAGATCTCGGGAGTGTGGGAACAGTGGCACGAAACCTGGAGTTCCTCTCCCGTTTCAAGTGGAGAGCGCCTCCTCTTGAGATGCGACGGAAACTCGGGAATACTTTCCCGACCACGCAGGGAAAGGATCCCTCCTCTCGAGCTATGAGGCGAAACGGGCTCCTCTGTATGTGGTGCGGACTCTCGTCCTTCTTCTCGAGTGGAGTCGGGTATGACGGGGAACTTCTTGAGTTGCAGCAAGGGTGTGAAGGTACCCTTGGGAAATTCCAGCGTTTAGGTGTGATTAGCCTCGAGGAGCCTCATCGGAAAAGGGCCTCATCTCGCCTGGAGGGGAGAACCTAATGGATTTTCTCTGAGTTGCGGCAGGTGCTCTCGACTTATCGACTGGGACCTCAGGGACCCGCTCTGGTGGCCTCAGGAAAGGCCAGTCCCCATGCAGTTGCTCGGGGCCTCTCGGATTCCTCTCCCGTCAATGCCGGGCCCTGGGACCTTGTGTGGAGTGCTGTGTCAGATCCTGAGGATTCCTCTCCAGTGCTGACATGGATCTTGGGTACTTCTGGAGTCTCCCAGGGGAGTCATTCCTCGTCGCGAGTGGAGATATGCACGTGGGTTTTCCACCCGAGCTGTAGCAGCAGTGTCAAGCTTCCCTTCGCGTGGATCATGGATCTGTGGGCTTTCTCTCGAGGCTTTCTCAGGAGAGTTTCCCACGAGGCTTTCCCACAGGGCTGTCCCACATGCCACCGTGGTGTGAGTCGATCCTCAGCTTGAAAGTCCGAGGCAGTGTAGGGAAAAATGGTTCTGTGGAATGGAATGAGACATCTGGGGAGTGTGGGAACGGTGGCACGAACCTGGAGTTCCTCTCCCGTTTCAAGTGGAGAGCGCCTCCTCTTGAGATGCGACGGAAACGCCGGGAATACTTTCCAGACCACGCAAGGAAAGGATCCCTCCTCTAGAGCTATGAGGCGGAAACGGGGCTCCTCTGTATGTGGGCGGGACTCTCGTCCTTCTTCTCGAGTGGAGTCGGGTATGACGGGGAACTTCTTGAGTTGCAGCAAGGGTGTGAAGGACCCGTGGGAAATTCCAGCGTTTAATTGTGATTAGCCTTGAGGAGCCTCATCGGAAAAGGGCCTCATCTCGCCTGGAGGGGAGAACCTAATGGATTTTCTCGAGTTGCAGCAGGTGCTCTCGACTTACGACTGGGACCTCAGGGACCCGCTCTGGTGGCCTCAGGAAAGGCCAGTCCCCATGCGAGTTGCTCGGGGCCTCTCGGGATTCCTCTCCCGTCGATGCCGGGGCATAAGACCTTGTGTGGAATCGGTGCCGCGAACCTGAGGATTCCTCTCCAGTGCTGACATGGATCTTGGGGTACTTCTGGAGTCTCCCCAGTGGAGTCAGTCCTCCTCTCGAGTGGGGGCATGCACGTGCACTTTCCTCTCGAGTTGTAGCAGCACTGTCGCGCTTCCATTCGCGGTGGATCAAGGGATCTGTGGCTTTCCCTCGAGGCTTTCCCACGAGGCTTTCCCACAGGGCTGTCCCACGTGCCACCGTGGTGTGAGTCGATCTTCAGATTGAAAGTCGACGCAGTGCTGGGAAAACAGGTTTCCCTGGAACGGACGGAGATATCTGGGGGACTCTGGGAATGGTTGCACGACCCTGGAGTTCCTATCGCCTTTCCTGTTGAGAGAGCCTCCTCTTGAGATGCGACGGAAATGCCAGGAATTCTTTTCCCGACCACGCAGGGAAAGGATCCCTCCCTCGAGCTAGGAGGAGGAAACAGGGCTCCTCTGGATGTGGGCGGGATTCTCGTGCTTCCTCTCCAGTGGAGACGGGCATGTCGGGGAACTTCTTGAGTTGCGGCAAGGGTGTGAAGGACCCTTTGGAAGTTCCAGAGGTTAGGTGTAATTAGCCTCGAGACGCCTCAGTGGAAATGGGCCTCATCTCGCCTGGAGGGGAGAACCTCCTGGATTTTCTCGAGTTGCGGCAGGTGCTCTCGACTTACGACGGGGACCTCAGGGACCCGTTGTGCTGGCCTCAGGAAAGGCCAGTCCCCATGTGAGTAGCTCAGGGGCCTCTCGGGATTCCTCTCCCGTCGATGCCAGGGCCTAAGATCTTGTGTGGAGTCGGTGCCGGAACCTGAGGATTCCTCTCCAGTGCTGACATGGATCTTGGGGTACTTCTGGAGTCTCCCCAGGGCAGTCAGTCCTCTACTCGAGTGGGGCATACACGTGCGCTTTCCTCCCGAGCTGTAGCAGCAGTGTCACGCTTCCTTCGCGTGTATCAACTGATCTGTGGCTTTCCCTCGAGGCTTTCGCAAGAGGCTTTCCCACGAGGCTTTCCCACAGGGCTGTCCCACGTGCCACTGTGGTGTGAGTCGATCCTCGGCTAGAAAGTCGAGGCAGTGCAGGGAATACAGGTTTCCCTGGAATGGACTGAGACATCTGGGGGACTCTGGGAAATGGGGGCACGACTCTGGAGTTCCTCTCGATTTTCCTCTGGAGAGCGCCTCCTCTTGATGTGGGACGGAATGCCGCGAATTCTTTCCCGACCACACAGGGAAAGGATCAAACCTCTCGAGCAATGAGGAGGAAACGTGGCTCCTCTGGATGTGGGCGGGACTTTCCTGCTTCCTCTCGAGTGGAGACGGGTATGTCAGAGAACTTCTTGAGTTGCAGCTAGGGTGTGAAGGACCCTTTGGAAGTTCCATAGGTTAGGTTTGATTAGCCTCGAGACGTCTCAGCGGAAATGGGCCTCATCTCGCCTGGAGGGGAAAACCTCCTGGATTTGCTCGAGTTGCGACAGGTGCTCTCGACTTACGACGGGGACCTCAGGGACCCGCTCTGGTGGCCTAAGAAAAGGCCAGTCCCCATGCGAGTTGCTCGGGTGCCTCTCGGGTTTCCTCTCCCGTCGATGCCGGGCCTAAGACCTTGTGTGGCTTCGGTGCCGGAATCTGAGGATTCCTCTTCAGTGCTGACATGCTTCTTGGGGTACTTCTGGAGTCTCCCCAGGGGAGTCAGTCCTCGTCTCGAGGGGGGCATGCACGTGAGCTTTCCTCCCGAGCTGTAGCAGCAGTGTCACGCATCCCTTCGCCTGGATCAAGGGATCTGTGGCTTTCCCTCGAGGCTTTCCCACGAGGCTTTCCCACGAGGTTTTCCCACAGGGATGTCCCACGTGCCACCGTGGTGTGAGTCCATTCTCGGCTAGAAAGTCGAGACAGTGCAGGGAAAACAGGTTTCCCTGGAATGGACTGAGACTTCTGGGGGAATCTGGGAATATTGACACGACACTGGAGTTCGTCTCGACTTTCCTGTGGAGAGTGCCTCCTCTTGAGTTGGACCGGAACGCCGGGAATTTTTTTCCGACCACGCAGGGAAAGGATCCCTCCTCTCGAGCTAGGAGGCGGAAACGGGTCTTCGCTGGATGTGGGCGGGACTCTCGTGCTTCCTCTCGAGTGGAGACCGGTTTTTCGAGGAACTTCTTGAGTTGCAGTAAGGGTGTGAAGGACCCTTTGGAAGTTCCAGATGTTAGATGTGATTAGCCTCCAGACGCCTCAGCGGAAATGGGCCTCATCTCGCCTGGAGGGGAGAACGTCCTGGATTTTCTCGAGTTGCGGCAGGTGCTCTCGACTTACGTTGGGTCCTCAGGGACCCGCTCTGGTGGCCTCAGGAAAGGCCAGTCCCCTTGCGAGTTGCTCGGGGGCCTCTCGGGGCCTCTCGGGTTTCCTCTCCGATCGATGCTGGGGCCTAAAACCTTGTTGTGGAGTCAGTGCCGGAACCTGAGGATTCCTCTCCAGATCTGACATGGATCTTGGGGTTCTTCTGGAGTCTCCCCAGGGGAGTCAGTCCTCGTCTCGAGTGGGGGCATGCACGTGCGCTTTCCTCCCGAGCTGTAGCAGCAGTGTCACGCTTTCCTTCGCGTGGATCAACGGATCAGGGGCTTTCCCTCCAGGCTTCCCACTAGGCTTTCCCACGAGGGTTTCCCACAGGCTTTCCCACGTGCCACCGTGGTGTGAGTCGATCCTCGGCTTGAAAGTCAAGGCAAATGCAGGGAAAACAGGTTTCCCTGGAATGGACTGAGAAATCTGGCGGACCTCTGGGGAATGGTCTGGCACGGACCGGATATTCGGGAGGAGCCTTCTCTGGAGTTGCCACAGCAAGGGTGTGAAGGACCCTTTGGAAGTTCCAGAGTTTAGGTGTGATTAGCCTCGAGACGCCTCAGCGGAAATGGGCCTCATCTCGCCTGGAGGGCAGAACCTCCTGGATTTTCTCGAGTTGCGGCAGGTGCTCTCCACTTACGACGGGAACCTCAGGGACCCGCTGTGGTGGCGTCAGGAAAGGCCAGTCCCCATGCAAGTTGCTCCGAGGCCCTCTCGGGATTCCTCTCCCGTCGATGCAGGGGCCTAAGATCTTGTGTGGAGTCGGTGCCGGAACCTGAGGATTCCTCTCCAGTGCTGACATGAATCTTGGGGTACTTCTGGAGTCTTCCCAGGGGAGTCAGTCCTCGTCTCGAGTGGGGGCATGCACGTGCACTTTCCTACCGAGCTGTAGCAGTAGTGTCGCGCTTCCCTTCACGTGGATCAAGGGACTGTGGCTTTCCATCGAGGCTTTCCCACGAGGCTTTCCCACAGTGCTGTCCCACGTGCCACCGTGGTGTGAGTCCAACCTCGGCTAGAAAGTCGAGACAGTGCAGGGAAAACAAGTTTCCCTGGAATGGACTGAGACATCTGGGGGACTCTGGAATGGTGGCACAACCCTGGAGTTCCTCTCGCCATTCCTGTGGAGAGCACCTCCTCTTGAGATGCGAAGGGAACGCCGGGAATTCTTTCCCGACCACGCAGGGAAAGGATCCTTACTCTCGAGCTAGGAGGCGGAAACGGGTCTCTGCTGGATGTGGGCGGGAATCTCGTGCTTCCTCTCGAGCGGAGACCGGTTTGTCGAGGAACTTCTTGAGTTGCAGTAAAGGAGTGAAAGACCCTTTGGAAGTTCCAGATGTTAGATGTGATTAGCCTCCAGACGCCTCAGCGGAAATGGGCCTCATCTCGCCTGGAGGGAAGAACCTTCTGGATTTTCTCAAGTTGCGGCAGGTGCTCTCGACTTACGACTGGGACCTCAGGGACCCACTCTGGTGGCCTCAGGAAAGGCCAGTCCCCATGCCGAGAATGCTCGGGGGCCTCTCGGGATTCCTCTCCCGTCGAAGCCGGGGCCTAAGACCTTGTGTGGAATCCGATGCCGGAACCTGGAGTATTCCTCTCCAGTGCTGACATGGATCTTGGGGTACTTCTGGAGTCTCCCCAGGGGAGTCAGTCCTCGTCTCGAGTGGGGCATGCAGGTGCGCTTTCCTCCCGCGCTGTAACAGCAGTGTTGCGCTTCCCTTGGCGTGGATCAAGGGATCTGGGGCTTTCCCTCGAGGCTTTCCCACGAGGTTTTCCCACGAGGCTTTCCCACAGGGCTGTCCCACGTGCCACCTTGGTGTGCGTCGATCCTCGACTTGAAAGTCGAGGCAGTGCAGGAAAACAGTTTCCCTGGAATGGACTGAGACTTCTGCAGGACTCTGGGAATATTGACATGACACTGGAGTTCGTCTCGACTTTCCTGTGGAGAGCGCCTCCTCTTGAGATGCGAGCGGAACGCCGGGAATTTTTTCCGACCACGCAGGGAAAGGATCCCTCCTCTCGAGCTAGGAGGCGGAAACGGGTCTCCGATGGATGTGGGCGGGACTCTCGTGCTTCCTCTCGAGTGGAGACCGGTTTTTCGAGGAACTTCTTGAGTTGCAGTAAGGTGTGAAGGACCCTTTGGAAGTTCCAGAGTTTAGGTGTGATTAGCCTCAGGACGCCTCAGCGGAAATGGCCTCATCTCGCCTGGAGGCAGAAACCTCCTGGATTTTCTCGAGTTGCGGCAGGTGCTCTCGACTTACGACGGGAACCTCAGGGACCCGCTGTGGTGGCGTCAGGAAAGGCCAGTCCCCATGCAAGTTGCTCGAGCCCTCTCGGGATTCCTCTCCCGTCGATGCCAGGGGCCTAAGATCTTGTGTGGAGTCGGTTCCGGAACCTGAGGATTCCTCTCCAGTGCTGACATGGATTTGGGGGTACTTCTGGAGTCTCCCCAGGGGAGTCAGTACTCGTCTCGAGTGGGGGCATGCACGTGCACTTTCCTACCGAGCTGTAGCAGCAGTGTCGCGCTTCACTTCGTGTGGATCAAGGGATCTGTGGCTTTCCATCAAGGCTTTCCCAAGAGGCTTTCCCACAGTGCTGTCCCACGTGCCACCGTGGTGTGAGTCCAACCCCGGCTAGAAAGTCGAGACAGTGCAGGGATAACAGGTTTCCCTGGAATGGACTGAGACATCTGGGGGACTCTGGGAATGGTGGCACAACCCTGGAGTCCTCTCAACATTCCTGTGGAGAGCGCCTCCTCTTGAGATGCGAAGGAACGCCGGGAATTCTTTCCCGACCACGCAGGGAAAGGATCCCTACTCTCGAGCTAGGAGGCGGAAACGGGTCTCTGCTGGATGTGGGCGGGAAATCTCGTGCTTCCTCTCGAGTGGAGACCGGTTTGTCGAGGAACTTCTTGAGTTGCAGTAAAGGAGTGAAAGACCCTTTGGAAGTTCCAGATGTTAGATGCGATTAGCCTCCAGACGCCCTCAGCGGAAATGGCCTCATCTCGCCTGGAGGGGAGAACCTCCTGGATTTTCTCGAGTTGCGGCAGGTGCTCTCGACTTACGACTGGGACCTCAGGGACCCGCTCTGGTCGCCTCAGGAAAGGCCAGTCCCCATGCGAGATGCTCGGGGGCCTCTCGGGATTCCTCTCCCGTCGAAGCCGGGCCTAAGACCTTGTGTGGAATCGGTGCCGGAACCTGAGGATTCCTCTCCAGTGCTGACATGGATCTTGGGGTACTTCTGGAGTCTCCCCAGGGGAGTCAGTCCTCGTCTCGAGTGGGGGCATGCACGTGCGGCTTTCCTCCCGAGCTGTAGCAGCAGTGTCACGCTTCCCTTCGCGAGGATCAAGGGATCTGTGGCTTTCCCTCGAGGCTTTCCCACGAGGCTTTCCCACGAGGCTTTCCCCAGGGCTGTCCCACGTGCCACCGTGGTGTGAGTCGATCCTCGCCTTGAAAGTCAGAGGCAGGCAGGGAAACAGGTTTCCCTGGAATGGACTGAGACATCTGGGGGACTCTGGAATGGTGGCACGACCCTGGAGTTCCTCTTGCCTTTCCTGTGGAGAGCTCCTCATCTTGAGTTGCGACGGAAACGCCGGGAATTCTTTCCCGACCACGCAGGGAAAGGATCCATCCTCTCGAGCTAGGAGGGGAAACGGGGCTCCTCTGGATGTGGGCGGGACTCTGGTGCTTCCTCTCGAGTGGAGACGGGTATGTGGGGAACTTCTTGAGTTGCAGCAAGGGTGTGAATGACCCTTTGGAAGTTCCAGAGGTTAGGTGTGATTTGCCTCGAGACGTTTCTGGGGAAATGGGCCTCACTCGCCTGGCGGGGAGAACCTCCTGGATTTTCTCGAGTTTCGGCAGGTGCTCTCGACTTAGATGAGGACCTCAGGGACCCGCTCTGGTGCCTCAGGAAAGGCCAGTCCCAAGCGAGTTGCTAGGGGGCCTCTCGGGGATTCCTCTACCATCGATGCCGCTTCCTAAGATCTTGTGTGGAGTCGGTGCCGGAACCTGAGGTTTCCTCTCCAGTGCTGACATGGATCTTGGGTTACTTCTGGAGTCTCCCAGGGGAGTCAGTCCTCGTCTCCAGTGGGGGCATGCACGTGCGCTTTCCTCCCGAGATGTAGCAGCAGTGTCATGCTTCCCTTCGCGTGGATCAAGGGATCTGCAACTTTCCCTCGAGGCTTTCCCACGAGGCTTTCCCTCGAGGCTTTCACACAGGGCTGTCCACGTGCCACCGTGGTGTGAGTCGATCCTCGGCTTGAAAGTCGAGGCAGTGCAGGGAAAACAGGTTTCCCTGGAATGGACTGAGACATCTGGGGACTCTGGAATGGTGGCATGACCCTGGAGTTCCTCTCGCCTTTCCTGTGGAGAGCGCCTCCTCTTGATATGCGACGGGAACGCCGGGAATTCTTTCCCGACCATGCAGGGAAATATCCCTGCTCTCGAGCTATGAGGCGGAAACGGGGCTCCTCTGGATGAGGGCGGGACTCTCGTGCTTTCTCTCCAGTGGAGACAGGTATGTTGGGGAACTTCTTGAGTTGCAGCAAGGGTGTGAAGGACCCTTTGGAAAGTCAAGAGGTTAGGTGTGATTAGCCTCGAGACGCCTCAGCGGAAATGGGCCTAATCTCGCCTGGAAGGGAGAACCTCCTGGATTTTCTCGAGGTGCGGCAGGTGCTCTCGACTTACAATGGGGACCTCAGGGACCCGCTCTGGTGGCCTCAGGAAAGGCCAGTCCCATGCGAGTTGCTAGGGGCCTTCGGGATTCCTCTCCCGTCAATGACGGGGCCTAAGACTTTGTGGAGTCCGTGCCGGAACCTGAGGATTCCTCTCCAGTGCTGACATGGATCTTGGGGTACTTCTGGAGTCTCCCCGGGGATCAGTCCTCGTTCGAGGGGTCATGCACGTGCACTTTCCTCCGAGCTGTAGCAGCAGTGTCACTTCCCTTCGCGTGGATGAAGGAATCTGTGGCTTTTCTCGAGGTTTTTGCAGGAGGCTTTCCCACGAGGCTTTCCACAGGGCTGTCCCACGTGCCACCGGTGGTGTGAGTCGATCCTCGGCTTGAAAGTCGAGGCAGTGCAGGGAAAACTGGTTTCCCTGGAATAGACTGAGAATCTCTGGGGACTCAGGAATGGTGGCACGACCCTGGAGTCCTTCCTCTCGTGTTTCCTGTGGAGAGTGCCTCCTCTTGAGATGCGATGGACGCCGGGAATTCTTTCCGAGCACGCAGGAAAGGATCCCTCCTCTCGAGCTAGGAGGCGGAAACGGGCTCTCTGGATGTCGGCGGACTTCGAGCTTTCTCTCAAGTGGAGAGGGGTA
>NW_017193822.1:0-9629 GCF_001704415.2 Capra hircus
CCCTAACGTGGTGTGACTTAGCAAACTGCTTGAAAATCCATCCCATTGCTGTTTTTCCTCCTTCTGACAGAGCTAGCTTTGTTCCCTGCTTTGGGATATCTCAACCGAAGGCCGCGTCCATAGCTACTCGCCTGGGGCCCATTGGATGTGCAAGGTGCCCTCGACTAGGTGACCCTAGCATGGCACTCAGCCCGCTCAGACACACTCCGAGGCTTCTTTCTCATGGGAAGCACTGCTCCAACCTAGGAATGTGTCTGCAATGCCTTGGAAAGTGCAGTGAGACACACAGCCCTGACTCTGCAATGAGGCCTCAGAGCAAGCCTGCAGCTCTGATGTCTGAGAAGCAAAACACTTGCTGCAAAGAGAGGCCTTGAAAACACACTCTCTGTGGATGACTTTCCTTCCTCTAAGGAAGATAGTTTTCCCAGTCTCTGCTTCCTGAATGTCACACAGCTGGAATGCGCTTGCTTGGAGGTCGTGATTCAGTGGCAATGACCCCTGAGAGGCCCTTTGCCCAGGGAGGGCTCCCACACTCACAGGCCAAATCAAAGCAACTTCCAAGTGAGTCAGCTCTTCACATCAAATGGCCACAGTATTGGAGTTTCAGGTTCAGTATTAGTCCTTCCAATGTATATTCAGACCTGATTTCCTTTAGGATGGAGTGGTTGCGTCTCCTTGTAGTCTAAGCGACCTACAAGCATCTTCTCCAACACCACAGTTCAAAAGCATCCAATTTTCAGCTGTCACTTCTTTATAGTACATCTTTCATATCCATCCATGACATATGGAAAAAACCATAGCCTTGACTGGATGGATCTTTGTTGGCAAAGCAACGTCTCGGCTTTTTAATATGCTGTCTAGTTTGGTCATCACTTTTCTTCCAAGTCATAAATATGTTTTAAGTTCATGGAGGCAGCCATCACCTGCAGTGATTTCCAAGCCCCCCAAAATAGTCTGCTGCTGTTTCCAATGTTTTCCCATCTATTTGCCATGAAGTGATGAGACTGGATGCAATGATTTTAGTTTTCTGAATGCTTAGCTTTAAGCTAACTTTTTCACTCTCCTCTTTCACTTTCATCAGGAGACTCTTTAGTTCTTATACACTTTCTGCCATAAGGTGGTGTCGTCTGCATATCTGAGATTCTTGATATTTCTCCCAGCAATCTGGATTCCAGCGTGTGCTTCCTCCAGCCCAGTTTTTCTCATGATGTACTCTGCATATAAGTTAAAATAAGCAGGGTGACAATATACAGCCAGACATATTCCTTTTCCTATTTAGAACCAGTCTGTTGTTCCATGTCCAGTTCGAACTGTTTCTTCCTGACCTGCATACAGGTTTCTCAAGAGACAGGTCAGGTGGTCTGGTATTCCCATCTCTTTCAGAATTTTTCCCAGTTTATTGTGATCCACACAGTCAAAGGCTTTGGCATAGTCAATAAAGCAGAAATAGATGTCTTTTTTTCTGGAACTCTCTTGCTTTTTCAATGATCCAGTGGATGTTGGCAGTTTGATCTCTGGTTTCTCTGCATTTTTTAAATCCCTCTTGAACATTTGGAAGTTCACAGTTCATGTGAACTTGGAGAATTTTGAGCATTACTTTACTAGTGTGTGAGATGAGTGCAATTGTGCAGCAGCTTGAATATTCTTTGTCATTGCCTTTCTTTGGGATTAGAATGAAAACTGACCTAATGACTAGGTGTTTTCAATTGCATATGCTGAAAGAACTGGCTGTGCAGTTTTGATGAAAAAAAATCATTTTAACCTATTTTCTCTGAAGTGCAAGGCATATCGTGGCCATCCCTGAATCATAAAGTCACCTTTTCTTTATGTAGTCATAGTTTCATGCCTAAATTATAGGCCAACTCATGCTCAAATTGACTCTGATGTCAGGGGCAGATCAACTAATAAAAAGCTTGGATTGTCCCTCTGGAGGAAAGTGAGATCTTGGTCCCACAAGAAGAATCTGAAGGGTTAAGGGAACTTGCAAGAGTGGGGAAAGCTTAGTCCATCCTACATGTACCAAAATCTTAAATAAGGCTTATTTACTTTACCGAAGTAAAAAAACAGATGATGAAAACAATTATAAATCAATGAAAGGTAAAGAAACTCATAGTCTGTTATCAAAAATTGCATTCTAAGAAAACTTTGTGCTCTTAACCTAGAGAGGAGACTAAATTCCATCTGGTACCAGCTTACCAGAAGACAAACAAACAAACAAACAAATTATCAGTAAGCTTAAAAAAGTATATTCCATATATCTTGAAGTAGCAGTATTTCTGCAAAGGCATCAGTGTGAAACCATAGAGGACATGGTTAAAACCTGATTAAATAGAAATTGACCAATGGTAATCTGGTCACTGCTGCGACTTGAAATGCTTTAATATAATAACTGGAATTATAACTGACAGCATTTGACCAGGACATTTCAGATTTTCACGGATGTCAGATAATTTCTAGGATATCTATATTAGGAACTGAAGGAATCTTTGAACCTAGGAAAGAAAACAACAGTCTCAAAGGCCCTTGCTGAATCATCTATCAGCAAGGAATGTCTTTGCAAGGATCGCAAAGTGAAGGGAAAACACAGCGACCTGCCTCTGCAACTTCGGTCCTCTGAGCAGATCTGGAGGTCTCCCTTTGTATAAGCTAACCTGTTCCTTCCAAATAGAGGTTTGCAACACAAAACAAGTGGCCGCCTATTCTTCCCCGAAGGAGGCTCTCTTTCCCCACATCCTGCGAACACCCTTTCCCAGCCTCCTGGAAAAGCGCTTCTTGCAGTTCCTTTCAGAAAATCCTATGGACGGAGAAGCCTGGTAGGCTGCAGTCCATGGGTCGCTGAGGGTCGGACACGACTGAGCGACTGCACTTTCATTTTCACTTTCATGCATTGGAGAAGGCAATGGCAACCCACTTACTGTTCTTGCCTGGAGAATCCCAGGGACGGGGGAGCCTAGTGGGCTACCGTCTATGGCGTCGCACAGAGTCGAACACGACTGAAGCAACTTAGCAGCAGCAGCAGCAGCAGTTCCTTTCTTAGGGGCAGTTATCCCTGAGATTGGGACCTGGAAAGGCAGAGCCACTCCCACACACACGTCTTTTCTGTCCCCTTTCCTCTGGAGGAGAGCTCTAGTGAGCCTAGGTCTGTCAGGAAAATTCTTGGCTTTGACGGGATCCCACCCAGTGTGTGAACCTGCATACCCGACCTAGGGCCACAGGCCACCTGTTTTGCTCGAGTGGGTCCTGGAGGGGTGCAGGATTTTTGGAGCTTAAAAATCCATCCAATTTGTCTTTTTTTTTACCTCGGAGAGAACGAGTTTGCTCCACCTCCACCCTTTGGCAGTGTGGAGGGAAGAGGGCACCACCCTCTCCCAAAGGGGACATAGGGCCTACCAGGAGAGAAAGGCCCCTTGAGGAGCTGAGCCCAGGTAGGCAGCCAGTGATGTCAAGCACACCTCCCGCTGCTTGCTTCTTCATGGCACTCCCACGATCTGCTAGGAATGTCTTTGCAAGGATCTCAAAGGGAAGGGGAGATACATGGCCCTGTCTCTGGAACTTCAGTCCTCTGAGCAGATCTGGAGGTCTTGAGTTGTATAAGCAAACCTGTTCCTTCCAAATAGAGGCTTGCAAACACACCCCCGGTGGTTGCCTCTTCTTCCCCGAAGAAGTCTTTCTTTCCCCACATGCTGCGAACTCCCTGTCCCAACCTCCAAGAATAGCGCTTCTTGCCATTCCTTTCTTAGAGGCAGTTATCCCTGAGCTTGGGGCCGTAGGGACTAGCCCCACACTCACAGGGAAAGGCAAAGACTCCTCCATACATCTCCTCTATCCCCTTTGCTCTGGAGGAGAGCTCTAGTGAGCCTAGGTCTTTCAGGAAAATTCTTGGCTTGGACAGGATCTCACCCTGTTTGTGAACCTGCATACCCAACCAGGGGCCCAGAGCACCTGTTTCAGTAAAGTGGCCCTGAAAGGGTGCAGCCTAGCAAGAGCTTGAAAATCCATTCAATTGCTGTTTTTGTACCTCTGACAGAGCGAGCTTGGCTCCACCCTTTGGCAGTGAGGAGAAAAGAGGCATGACACCCTCCCCAAGGGGACATGGGGCCTACTTCGAGAGGAAAGGCCCCTTGTGGAGCTGAGGCCAGGAAGGCACACAGTCGTGTGTCAAACACACTCCCACTGCTTGCTTCTTCAGGGGCACTCCCGCTATCAGCTAGGAATGTCTTTGCAATGATCACAAAGGGAAGGGGAGATACAGGGCCCTGCTTCTGGACCTCCGGTGCTCTGAGCAAATCTCGGGTCTCCCGTTGTTTCAAGGTCAAGTCAAGTCAAGTCAAGTTCAAGTTCAAGTTCAAGTTCAAGGTCAAGTTCAAGTTCAAGTCAAGTCAAGGTCAAGAAGTTCAAGTTCAAGTTCAAGGTCAAGTTCAAGTCAAGTCAAGGTCAAGGTCAAGGTCAAGTCAAGTTCAAGTCAAGTTCAAGGTCAAGGTCAAGTCAAGGTCCAAGTTCAAAAGTTCAAGTTCAAGTTCAAGTTCAAGGGCAGGCAAGGCCAAGCCAAGACCAAGGCAAAGGCAACGGCAACGCCAAGGGCAAGGCCAAGGCCCAGGCCAAGGCAAAGGCCAAGGCCACCAAAGCGACGCCCAAACCCCGTAACGCCTGACAAAAGGCAGAAGCCACTAGGCCCCTGTGCAGAGGAAGCCACTGAAGGCAGCAAGGCCACAGAGCTCCCCGACTCCCATTCCCACATGAAGATGTGAGGATAAAGGGCCTCATCCCAGCAAAGCACCCGCTCCCACCACCCCCAACCCCGGCCCCCCCCCGCAGCACGCCCCCTGAAACAACACTGTCTTCCCAGAAAAGAGAACGGAGAAGCCATGTGTGTGCCAAAGGAGCAAGATGAACGAACGATGCCACGCCCTCCGAATTTGGGCACACCTGACGCCTCGGAACCCCGGGCCTGGCCGATGGGTCCCAGCCGTTCTCGGGGGGGGGGGGTCAACACATTGGCCGAGAGCCCTTGCCCAGGCCACCCGCAAATCCCCTGAGATGTGATCCGACCACAGGGACCGAGGGCAAACGTACCGCTTGAGGTGCTGGAGGAGCCGGACGAAGCCATGGTGGGAGAGGCACACGGGCACGCTGCAGACTGCTGGCCGAGTGGGCGGGGGACCCAGCAGCTCAGGACTCTGGAGAACGGGAGGCGTCTCCGCCACCATTGACGTCAATAGGGTTTGGGTGGGTAGATGGAGGGGCCGCCCCTGGCCTCTTTCCAAGCAGAGACCCTGGACGGAGTCCCGTGGAGCGAGTGGGCTTTTCCCGGGCACGGCTGTGCCCTGGACCGCCAAGATCCCCGTTGGGGTGGCGGGCAGTTCGGGGCTTTGGTTTGTGGCCCTCCCTCGCAGCGGGGGTGGGGTTCAACCCCGAGTGGATCAATCAGGGGCCCTCAGCAGTGCCAAGGGAACTCACCGCCCAGGAAACGCCCCTAGGTCCCTTTGAATTGGCCACCAACGCCCCCTTTCCCAGCCTGCCTTGCTCTGAGATTTCCCGCCTTTTCACATTCCACAGGTCCCTGGTCCTCGACTGTCCCCCGCTGGCTCCTCCGAGGCATTCCGGGACACCAGACGCTCTCTCCAGCGCCTCCACCTAGATCCCTCGCTGTCCTCGCCTCCGTTTCCCCCATGCCCCCTCCCCAACTCCTCCGTGGGCTCTTGGCATCCTTTCCCTACAGCAGTCCCAGAGTGCCACCCCGAGGGCTTTGAGTTGCCTGGAGCCCAAGGCTCCGGCCAGAGACCTGAGGGGCCAGCGTCTGGACTGGCAGCTAATGCCATTTGGGCTTTTCTCACGTGGAGCCTGAGGCCCGCACCTCCGCGGGCAACCCCCCAGCGCGAGTGCCCTGGAGATACCCGCCCAAGGGGACAGTGTATCCCCTACTGTGGGGAAGGAGGTTCCTGTTTTCCCTGCACTGGTTCGACTTTCACGCCGAGGATCGACTCACACCATGGTGGCAAGTGGAATAGCCTTGTGGGAAAGCCTCATGGGAAAGACTCCAGGGAAAGCCACAGATTCCTTGATCCACGAGAAGGGAAGCGTGACACTGCTGCTACCACTCGGGAGGAAAGCGCAGGTGCATGACCACACTCGAGCCGAGGACTGACGCAAGCTTGGGAGACTCCAGAAGTACGCCAAGATCCATGTCAGCACTGGAGAGGAATCCTCAGGTTCCGGTCCCGACTCCACACAAGGTCTTAGGCCCCGGCATCGACCGGAGAGGAATCCTGAGAGGCCCCCTAGCACCTCGCATGGGGACTGGCCTTTCCTGAGGTCACCAGAGCGGGTCCCTGAGGTCTCCGTCGTAACTCGAGAGCACCTGCCGCAACTCGAGAAAATCCAGGAGGTTCCCCCTCCAGGCGAGATGAGGCCCATTTCCGCTGAGGCGTCTCGAGGCTAATCACACCTAACCTCTGGAACTTCCAAAGGGTCCTTCACACCCTTGCTGCAAGTCAAGAAGTTCTCCGACATACCCATATCCACTCGAGAGGAAGGACGAGGTTCCCGCCCATATCCAGCGGAGCCCCGTTTCCGCCTCATAGCTCGAGAAGAGGGATCCTTTCCCTTCGTCGTCGGGAAAGAATTCCCGGCCTTCCCGTCGCATCTCAAGAGGAGGCGCTCTCCACAGGAAAGACGAGAGGAACTCCAGGGCCTTGCCAGCATTCCAAGAGTCCCCCAGATGTCTAAGTCCATTCCAGAAGAAACTGTTTTCCCTGCACTGCCTCGACGTTCACGCCGAGGATCGACTCACACCACCGTGGCACGTGGGACAGCCCTGTTGGAAAGCCTCGTGGGAAAGCCTCAATGGAAAGCGACAGATCCCTTGATCCACACGTCGGCAAGCGTGACACTGCTGCTGCAGGTCGTGAGGAAATGGCAGGTGCATGCCCCCACACGAGATGAGGACTGACTCCCCTGGTGAGACTCCAGAAGTACGGAAAGATTCATGTCAGCACTGGAGAGGCATCCTCAGGGTCTGGCCCCGACTCCACACAAGGTCTTAGGCACCGGCATCGATGGAGAGGAATCCCTAAAGGCCCCCTTGTAACTCGCATGGGGACTGGCCTTTCCTGAGGCCACCAGAGCGGGTCCCTGAGGACCCGTCGTAACTCGAGAGCACCTGCCGCAACTGGGTAAAATCCAGGAGGTTCTCCCCTCCAGGCGGGATGAGGCCCATTTCCTCTGAGGTGTCTGGAGGCTCATCACACCTAACCTCTGGAAATTAAAAAGGGTCCTTGCTGCAACTCAAGAAGTTCCCCGACATACCCGTCTCCACACGAGAGGAAGCACGAGGGTCCCGCCCACATTCAGAGGAACCCCGTTTCCGAGATGAAGGATCCTATCCTGCTTAGTCAGGAAAGATTTTTCGGCGTTCCCATGGCATCTCAAGAGCAAGGGTTCTCAAAAAGGAAAGGCAAGAGGAACTCCAGGGTCGTGCCACCATTTCAAGAGTCCCCCAGATGTCTCAGTCCATTTCAGAGGAACCCGTTTTCCCAGCACTGCCTCGACTTTCACGCCGAGGATCCACTCACACCATGGTGGCATGTGGGACAGCCCTGTGAGAAAGCCTCGAGGGAAAGCCACAGATCCCTTGATCCCGCGACGGGAAGCGTGACACATCTGCTACACTGTCCCTGAGGTCACGGTCGTATGTGGAGAGTACCTGCCGCAACTCGAGAAAATCCAGGAGGTTCTCTGCTCCAGTCGAGATGAGGCCCATTTTCTCTGCGGCGTCTCGAGAGTAATCACAACTAAACTCTGGAACTTCCAAAGTGTCCTAAACACCCTTGCTAAAACTCAAGAAGTTCCCCGACATACCCGTCTCCACTCCAGAGGAATCACGAGGGTCCGGCAACCGCCAGAGGAGCTCCGTTTCCTCCTCCAAGCTCGAGATGAGGGATCCTTCCCTGCTTCCTCGGGAAAGAATTCCCGACATTTCGACGCATCTCAAGAGGAGGCGCGCTGCACAGGAAAGGCGAGAGGAACTCATGGGTCGTGCCACCATTCCAAGAGTCCCCCAGATGTCTCAGTCCATTCCAGAGGATCCTGTTTTCCCTGCACTGCTTCGACTTTCACGCTGAGGATCGACTCACACCTGGTGGCACGTGTGACAACCCTGTGGGAAAGCCTCGTGGGAAAGCCTCGAGGGAAAGCCACAGATCCCTTAATCCACGCGACGGGAAGCGTGACACTGCTGCTACAGCACGGGAGGAAAGCGCACGTGCATGCCCCTACTCGAGACGAGAACTGACTCCCCTGGGGAGACTCCAGAAATACCCCAAGATGCATGTCAGCCCTGGAGAGGAATCCTCAGGTTCCGGCCCCGACTCCACACAAGGTCTTAGGCCCTGGCATCGACGGGAGAGGAATAGCGACAGGACCTCTAGCAACTCACATGGGGACTGGCCTTTCCTGAGGTAACCAGAGCGGGTCCATGAGGTCCCCGTCGTAAGTCGAGAGCACCTGCCGCAACTCGGTAAAATCCAGGAGGTTCTCCCCTGCAGGTGAGATGAGGCCCGTTTCCACTGATGTGTCTCGAGGCTAATCACACGTGAACTCTGGAACTTCTAAAGAGTCTTTCACAGTCATGCTGCAACTCAAGAAGTTCCCCGACATACCCGTCTCCACTCAAGAGGAAGCACGAGGGTCCCGGCCACATCCAGAGGAGCTCCGTTTCCGGCTCGTAGCTCGAGATGAGGGATCCTTTCCCTACTTGGTCGGGAAAGAATTCCCGGCATTCTCATCGCATCTCAAGAGGAGGCGCTCTCCAAAGGAAAGGGGAGAGGAACTGCAGGGTCGTGCCACCATTCCCAGAGTCCCCCGGATGTCTCATTCCATTCCAGGGAAACCTGTTTTCCCTGCACTGCCTCGACTTTCAAGCCGAGGATCGACTCACACCACGGTGGCACGTGGCACAGCCCGTGGGAAGCCTCGTGGAAAGCCTCGTGGGAAAGCCTCGAGGGAAAGACACAGATCCCTTGATCCACGCGAAGGGAAGCGTGACACTGCTGCTTCAGCTCGGAGGAAATCGCACGTGCATGCCCCACTCGAGACGAGACTGCCTCCACTAGGGAGACTCCATTAGTACCCCAAGATCCATGTCAGCACTGGAGAGGAATCCTCAGGTTCCAGCACTGACTCCACACAAGGTCTTAGGCCCGGGCATCGACGGGAGAGGAATCCGAGAGGCCCCGAGCAACACGCATGGGACTGGCCTTTCCTGAGGCCACAAGAGCGGGTCCCTGAGGTCCCCGTCGTAAGTCGAGAGCACCTGCCGCAACTCGAGAAAATCCAGAAGGTTCTCCCCTCCAGGCGAGATGAGGCCCATTTCCGCTGAGACGTCTCGAGGCTAATCACACCTAACCTCTGAAACTTCCAAAGGGTCCTTCACGTCCTTGCTGCAACTCAAGAAGTTCCCTGACATACCTGTCTCCACTCGAGAGGAAGCACGAGAGGCCTGCCCACATCCAGAGGAGCCCCGTTTCCGAGCTCGAGAGGGGGATCCTTTCCCTGCGTTGTCGGGAAAGAATTCCCGGCGCATATAGCGTCTCAAGAGGAGTCGCTCTCCACAGGAAAGGCGAGAGGAACTC
>NW_017193823.1:0-9629 GCF_001704415.2 Capra hircus
GGTATGTTCCTTCTATTCCTGCTTTCTGGAGAGTTTTTATCATAAATGGATGTTGAATTTTGTCAAAGGCCTTCTCTGCATCTATTGAGATAATCATATGGTTTTTATTTTCAATTTGTTAATGTGGTGAATTACATTGATTGATTTACGGATATTGAAGAATCCTTGCATCTCTGGGATAAAGCCCACTTGGTCATGGTGTATGATCTTTTTAATGTGTTGTTGGATTCTGATTGCTAGAATTTTGTTGAGGATTTTTGCATCTATGTTCATCAGTGATATTGGCCTGTAGTTTTCTTTTTTGTGACATCTTTGTCAGGTTTTGGTATTAGGGTGATGGTGGCCTCATAGAATGAGTTTGGAAGTTTACCTTCCTCTGCAATTTTCTGGAAGAGTTTGAGGAGGATAGGTGTTAGCTCTCTCTCGAAATTTTTGGTAGAACTCAGCTGTGAAGCCATCTGGACCTGGGCTTTTGTTTGCTGGAAGATTTCTGATTACAGTTTCAATTTCCGTGCTTGTGATGGGTCTGTTAAGATTTTATATTTCTTCCTGGTTCAGTTTTGGAAAATTGTACTTTTCTAAGAATTTGTCCATTTCTTCCACATTGTCCATTTTATTGGCATACAATTGCTGATAGTAGTCTCTTATGATCCTTTGTATTTCTGTGTTGTCTGTTGTGATCTCTCCATTTTCATTTTCTAATTTTATTGATTTGATTTTTCTCTCTCTGCTTCTTGATGAGTCTGGCTAATGGTTTGTCAATTTTATTTATCCTTTCAAAGAACCAGCTTTTGGCTTTGTTGATTTTTGCTATGGTCTCTTTTGTTTCTTTTGCATTTATTTCTGCCCTAATTTTTAAGATTTCTTTCCTTCTACTAACTCTGGGGGTTCTCCAACTCTTCCTTTTCTAGTTGCTTTAGTTGTAGAGTTGGGTTATTTATTTGACTTTTTTCTTGTTTCTTGAGGTATGCCTGTATTGCTATGAACTTTCCTCTTAGCACTGCTTTTATAGTGTCCACAGGTTTTGGTTGTTGTGTTTTCATTTTCATTAGTTTCTATGCATATTTTGATTTCTTTTTTGATTTCTTCTGTGATTTGTTGGTTATTCAGAAGTGTGTTGTTCAACCTCCATGTGTTGGAATTTTTAATAGTTTTTCTCCTGTAATTGAGATCTAATCTTAATGCATTATGGTCAGAAAGATGCTTGGAATGATTTCGAGTTTTTTGAATTTATCAAGTTTAGATTTATGGCCCAGGATGTGATCTATCCTGGAGAAGGTTCCATGAGCACTTGAAAAAAAGGTGAAATTCATTGTTTTGGGGTGAAATGTCCTATAGATATCAATTAGGTCTAACTGATCTAATGTATCATTTAAAGTTTGCGTTTCTTTGTTAATTTTCTGTTTAGTTGATCTGTCCATAGGTGTGAGTGGGGTATTAAAGTCTCCACTATTATTGTGTTATTGTTGATTTCCCCTTTCATACTTGTTAGCATTTCTCTTACATATTGCGGTGCTCCTATATTGGGTGCATATATATTTATAATTGTTATATCTTCTTCTTGGATTGTTCCTTTGATCATTATGTAGTGGCCTTCTTTGTCTCTTTTCACAGCCTTTGTTTTAAAGTCTATTTTATCGGATATGAGTATTGCCACTCCTGCTTTCTTTTGGTCTCTGTTTGCGTGGTATATCTTTTTCCATCCCTTCACTTTCAGTCTGTATGTGTCCCTTGTTTTGAGGTGGGTCTCTTGTAAGCAGCATATAGAGGAGTCTTGTTTTTGTATCCATTCGGCCAGTCTTTGTCTTTTGGTTGGGGCGTTCAACCCATTTACGTTTAAGGTGATTATTGATAAGTATGATCCCGTTACCATTTACTTTATTGTTTTGGGCTCGGGTTTATACACCCTTTTCGTGTTTCCTGTCTAGAGGATATCCTTTAGAATTTGTTGGAGAGCTGGTTTGGTGGTGCTGAATTCTCTCAGCTTTTGCTTGTCTGTAAAGCTTTTGATTTCTCCTTCGTATTTGAATGAGATCCTTGCTGGATACAGTAATCTGGGCTGTAGGTTATTGTCTTTCATCACTTTAAGTATGTCTTGCCATTCCCTCCTGGCCTGAAGAGTTTCTATTGAAAGATCAGCTGTTATCCTTATGGGAATCCCCTTGTGTGTTATTTGTTGTTTTTCCCTTGCTGCTTTTAATATTTGTTCTTTGTGTTTGATCTTTGTTAATTTGATTAATATGTGTCTTGGGGTGTTTCGCCTTGGGTTTATCCTATTTGGAACTCTCTGTGTTTCTTGGACTTGGGTGATTATTTTCTTCCCCATTTTAGGGAAGTTTTCAACTATTATCTCCTCAAGGATTTTCTCATGATCTTTCTTTCTGTCTTCTTCTTCTGGGACTCCTATAATTCGAATGTTGGAGCGTTTCATATTGTCCTGGAGGTCTCTGAGATTGTCCTCGTTTCTTTTAATTGGTTTTTCTTGTTTCCTCTCTGATTCATTTATTTCTACCATTCTATCTTCTATTTCACTAATCCTATCTTCTGCCTCCATTATTCTACTATTTGTTGCCTCCAGAGTGTTTTTGGTCTCATTTATTGCGTTATTCATTATATTTTGACTCTTTTTTATTTCTTCTAGGTCCTTGTTAAACCTTTCTTGCATCTTCTCAATCCTTGTCTCTAGGCTATTTATCTGTGTTTCCATTTTGATTTCAAGATTTTGGATCATTTTCACTATCAATATTCGGAATTCCTTCTCCGGTAGATTCCCTACTTCTTCCTCTTTTGTTTGGTTTGGTGGGCAACTCTCCTGTTCCTTTACCTGCTGAGTGTTCCTCTGTCTCTTCATCTTGGTTATATTGCTGCGTTTGGGTGGCCTTTTTATATTCTGGTAATTTGTGGAGTTCTCTTTATTATGGAGCTTCCTCACTTTGGGTGGGGTTCTATCAGTGGCTTGTCAAGGTTTCCTGGTTAGGAGGCTTGTGTTGGAGTTTTGGTGGGTGGAGCTGGGTTTCTTCTCTCTGGAGTGCAGTGGAGTGACCCGTAATGGGTTATGAGACATCAAAGGTTTTGGGATAATTTTGAGCTGCCTGTATATTGAAGCTCAGGGGAGTGTTCCTGTGTTGCTGGAGAATTTGCGTGGGGTATGTCTTGTTTTGGAACTTGTTGGCCCTTGGGTGGAGCTTGGTTTCGGTGTAGGTATGAAGGCATTTGATGAGCTCCTATTGCTTAATGTTCCCTGAATTCAAGAGTTCTCTAATGTTTTCAGGCTTTGGATTTAAGCTTCCTGCTTCTGGTTTTCAGTTTTATTTTTACAGTAGCCTCTAGACTTCTCCATCTATACAGCACCAATGATAAAATATCTAGGTTAAAGATGAAAAGTTTCTCCACATTGAGGGACACTCAGAGAGGTTCACTGAGTTACAAGGAGAAGAGAAGATGGAGGGGGTAGTTAGAGGTGACTGGAATGAGATGCGGTGAGATCAAGAGAGGAGAGAGCAAGCTAGCCAGTAGTCATTTCCATATGTGTGCTCTATAGTCTGGACCGCTCAGAGGTATTTACAGAGTTATACGGGGAAGAGGAGAGGAGGAAGTAGACAGAGGTTACCAGGAGGATAAGAGAGAGGAATGAGTAGGAGAGAGACAAATCCTGCCAGTAACCAGTTCCTTAGGTGTTCTCTACCGTCTGGAACACACAGAGATTCACAGAGTTGGATAGAGAAGAGATGGGGGAGAAAAGAGAGAGAGGCCACCTGGTGGAGAAAAAGGAGAGTCCAGAGGAGGAGAGAGTGGTCAAGCCAGTAATCTCGCTCTCAGGTAAACTTGGGTAGTGAAGTTTGGGTTTTTAAATGAACAAAATTGACAACAAAAATCTAAGAGCAAAGATTAAATATCTGTTTTTGAAGACAATGGTCTGCTTTTCTGGTTGCCTGATGTCCTATGCCAGCCTACAGAAGTTGTTTTGTGGAGTTTGCTCGGCGTTGAAATGTTCTTTTGAGGAATTTGTGAGGGAGAAAGTGATCTTCCCGTCCTATTCGTCCGCCATCTTTCCCTCTCTGTGCCTAGACTTTCAAGCCGAGGATCGACTCACACCACGGTGGCACGTGGGACAGCCCTGTGGGAAAGCCTCGTGGGAAAGCCTCGAGGGAAAGCCTTGAGGGAAAGCCATTGATCCCCTGATCCACTCGACGGGAATTGTGACACTGCTGCTACAGCTCGGGAGGAAAGCGCACGTGCATGCCCGAATCGAGACGAGGACTGACTCCCCTGGGGAGACTCCAGAAGTACCCCAACATCCATGTCAGGACTGGAGAGGAATCCTCAGGTTCCGGCACCGACTCCACACAAGGTCTTAGGCCCCGGCATCGACGGGAGAGGAATCCCGAGAGGCCTCCGAGCAACTCGCATGGGGACTGGCCTTTCCTGAGGCCACCAGAGCGGGTCCCTGTGGTCCCCGATGTAAGTCGAGAGCGCCTGCCGCAACTCGAGAAAATGCAGGAGGTTCTCCCCTCCAGGCGAGATGACACCCATTTCCGCTGAGGCGTCTCGAGGCTAATCACACCTAACCTCTGGAACTTCCAAAGGGTCCTTCACACCCTTGCTGCAACTCAAGAAGTTCCCCGAGATACCCGTGTCCACTCGAGAGGAAGCACGAGAGTCCCGCACACATCCGGAGGAACCCCATTTCGGCCTCATAGCTCGAGAAGAGAGATCCTATCCCTGCGTGGTCGGAAAGAATTCCGGCGATGCCATCGCATCTCAAGAGGAGGCGCTCTCCACAGGAAACGCGAGAGGAACTCCAGGGTCGTGCCACCATTCCCAAGGCCCCCAGATGTCTCAGTCCATTCCAGGGAAACCTGTTTTCCCTGCACTGCCTCGACTTTCAAACCGAGGAGAGACTCACACCACGGTGGCACGTGGGACAGCCCTTTGGGAAAGCGTCGTGGAAAGCCTCGTGGGAAAGCCTCGAGGGAAAGCCACTGACCCCTTGATCCACGTGAAGGGAAGCGTGACACTGTTGCTACAGCTCGGGAGGAAAGCGCACGTGAATGCCCCCACTCGAGATGAGGTCTGACTCCCATGGGGAGACTCCAGAAGTACCCCAAGATCCATGTCAGCACTGGAGAGGAATCCTCAGGTTCCGGCACTGACTCCTCACAAGGTCTTAGGCCCCGGCATCGACGGGAGAGGAATCCCGAGAGGCCCCGAGCAACTCGCTTGGGGACTGGCATTTCCTGAGGCCACCAGAGCGGGGTCCCTGAAGTCCCCGTCGTAAGTCGAGAGCACCTGCCACAACTCGAGACAATCCAGGAGGTTCTCCCCTCCAGGCGAGATGAGGCCCATTTCTGCTGAGGCGTCTCCAGGCAAATCACACCTAACCTCTGGAACTTCCAATGGGTCCTTCACACCCTTGCTGCAACTCAAGAAGTTCCCCGACACACCCGTCTCCACTCGAGAGGAAGCACGAGAGTCCCGCCCACATCCAGAGGAGCCCCGTTTCCACCTCATAGCTCGAGAGGATGGATCCTTTCCCTGCGTGGTCGGGAAAGAATTCCCGGAGTTCCCGACGCATCTCATGAGGAGATGCTCTCCACAGGAAAGCCGAGAGGAACTCCAGGGTCGTGCCACCATTCCCAGAGTCCCCCAGATATGTCAGTCCATTCCAGGGAAACCTGTTTTCCCTGCACTGCCCGACTTTCAAGCCGAGGATCGATTCGACTCACAGCACGGTTGCACGTGGGATATCCCTGTGCGAAAGCCTAGTTGGAAAGCCTCGTGGTAAATCCTCTTGGGAAATCCTCAAGGGAAAGCCACAGATCCCTTGATCCACGCAACGGAAGCCTGACACTGCTGGTACAGCTCGGGAGGAAAGTGCACGTGCATGCCCCACCCAAGAAGAGAATCGACTCCCCAGTGGAAACTCCAGAAGTATCCCAAGATCCATTTCAGCACTGGAGAGTAATCCTTAGGTTCCGGCCCGGACTCCACACTAGGTCTTAGGCCCCGGCATCGACGGGAGAGGAATCTTGAAAATCCCCCTAACAACTCACATGGGGACTGGCCTGTCCTGTGGCCACCAGAGAGGTTCCCTGATGTCCCCGTCGTAAGTCGAGAGTACCTGCTGTAACTCGAGAAAATCCAGGAGGTTCTCCCCTCCAGGCGAGATGAGGCCCATTTCCGCTGAGGCTTCTCGAGGCTAAACACACCTAACGTCTGGAACTTTCAAAGGGTCCTTCACACCCTTGCTTCAACTCAAGAATTTCCCCGACATACCCGTCTCCACTCGAGAGGAAGCACGAGAGTCCTGCCCACATCCAGAGGAGCCCCCTTTCGGCCTCGTAGTTCGAGATGAGGGATCCTTTCCCTGCTTGGTCGCGAAAGAATTCCAGGCTTTCCGGCCACATCTCAAGAGGAGGCACTCTCAACAGTAAAGTCGAGAGGAACTCCAGCGTCATGCCACAGGTGGCTTTCCCAGGAGTTAGGGTTCTCACAGGGCTGTCCGACGGGCCACCGTTGTGAGAGTCGCTCCTCGGCATGAAAGTCGAGGCAGTGCAGGGAAAACAGGTTCCTCTGGCATGGACTGAGACATCTGGTGAACTCTTGGTATGGTGGCATGACCCTGGAATTCCTCTCTCGTTTCCTGTTGAGAGCACCTCTACTGGAGATGCGACGGGAACGCCGGGAATTCTTTCCCGACCACGCAGGGAAAGGATCCCTCCTCTCGAGCTATGAGGCGGAAACGGGGCTCCTCTGGATGTGGGCGGGACCCTCGTGCTTCCTCTCGAGTGGAGACGGGTATGTCGAGGAACTTCTTGATTTGTAGCAAGGGTGTGAAGTACCTTTTTGAAGTTCCAGAGGTTATGTGTGATTAGCCTCGAGAAGCCTTAGCCGGAATGGGCCTCATCTCGCCTGGAGTTGAGAACCTCCTGGATATTCTCGATTTGCGGCAGGTCCTCTCGAGTCATGACGAGGACCCCATGGACACGCTCTGGTGGCCTGTGGAAAGGCCAGTCCCTATCGAATTGCTAGGGGGCTTTTCTGGATTCCTCTCCCGGCGATATCAGAGCCTAAGACCTTGCGTGGAGTTTTGGCTGGAACCTGAGGATTCCTCTCCAGTGCTGACATGGATCTTGGGTACTTCTGGAGTCTCCACAAGGGAGCCATTCCTCGTCTTGTGTGGGGGCATGCACGTGCGCTTTCCTCCCGGCCTGTAGCAGCAGTGTCACGCCTCCCGTCGCGTGGATCAAGGGATCTGTGACTTTTCCTCGAGGCTTTCCGACGAGGCTTTCCCACAGGGCTGTCCCACGTGCCACCGTGGTCTGAGCTGATCCTCTGCGTGAAAATCGAGGCAGTGCAGGGAAAACAGGTTCCTCTGGAATGAACGGCATCTGGGGGAACTCTTGGAATTGTGGCACGACCCTGGAGTTCCTCTCGCCTTTCCTTGTGAGAGTGCCTCCCATTGAGATGCGACAGGAATGCCGGGCATTCTTTCCGGGCGAAGCAGGGAATTGATCCCTCATTTCGAGCTACGAGGCAGAAACGGGGCTCCTCTGGATGTGGGCGGGACCCCTGTGCTTCCTCTCGAGTGGAGTCGGGTATGTCGGGGAACTTCTTGAGTTGCAGCAAGGGTGTGAAGGACCCTTTCGAATTTCCACAGGTCAGATGTGATTAGCCTCGAGACGCCTCAGCGGAAATGGGCCTCATCTCCCCTGGTGGCGAGAACCTTCTGGATTTTCCCGAGTTGCGGCAGGTGCTCTGGAGTTACGACGGGGACCTCAGCGACCTGCTCTGGCAGCCTCTGGAAAGGGCAGTCCCCATGCGAGTTGCTCGGGGCCTCTCGGGATTCCTCTCCCTTCGATGCCGGGGCCTTAGTCCTTGTGTTGAGTCGGGCCGGAACCTGAGGATTGTTCTCCTGTGCTAACATGGATCTTGGGGTAATTCTGGAGTCTCCACAGGGAGTCAGTCCTCGTCTCGAGTGGGGGCATGCACGTGGACTTTCCTCCCTAGCTGTAGCTGCAGTGTCACACTTCCCGTCATGTGGCTCAAGGGATCTGTGGCTTTCCCTGGAGGCTTTCCCAAGAGGCTTTCCCACAGGGCTCTCCCACGTGCCACCGTGTTGTGAGTCGATCCTCGGCATGAAAGTCGAGGCAGTGCAGGGAAAACAGCTTCCTCTGGAATGGACTGAGATATCTGGGGACTCTTGGAATGGTGGCAGGACCCTGGAGTTCCCCTCGCCTTTCCTGTGGAGAGCGCCTCCTCTTGAGATTCGACGGGAATGCTGGGAATTCTTTCCCGACGAAGCAGGGAAAGGATCCCTCATCTCGAGCTACGAGGCGGAAATGTGTCTCCTCTGGATGTGAGAGGGCCCCCGTGCTTCCTCTTGAGTGGAGACGTGCATGTCGGGGATCTAGTCTACTCAGCTCTCCCAGAAGAACAGCCGTCATGGCAAATAGGTGTCCTCCAGTCCAGGCTCCTTAGTTTCTGTGGAAAGCTCTTGTTATAATTTGTTCCTCCTTAAAAACACCTTTAGATCATTAGCACCATGGTTGTCATCATCATCGTCAAAGTTATTCCACATGCATAATATTTCTCATCTGCATATTATAATTCCTTTTCAATCTCAAATTCTGATGCTTTTGTCTGTTTCCTCTTTTTTATTTTTTAAGTTTTTAAATTGAAGTATAGTTGATTTATAATGTACTAATTTCTGCTGTACAGCAAAGTAATTCAGTCATACATATGTCCATTATGATTTATCTCAGGATATTGAGATATATACTCGCAGTGCTATACAGTTCTCTGTGCTATACGGTAGGACCTTGTTGTTTGTCCACTCTTTTTATAATAGTTTGCATCTGCTAGTCCCAACCTCCCATGCCATACCTCCTTCAGCCCCCTTCTTCTTGACAACCACAAGTCTGTTCTCTATATAAATCTATTTCTGTTTCATATATAAGTTCATTTGTGTCTTATTTTAGATTCCACATATAAATGATATCATATGATATTTGTCTTTCTTCATCTGACTTACTTCACTTAGTATGGATTCACCCATCCCTGGATTCACCCATCCATGTTCCTAGATGGACCTAGAGAATGGTAAAACTCCATTTATCAAATATATATGTGCCACATATGCCCATTCATCTGTCTGAGCATTTAGCATGTTTCCATGTCTGGATTATTGTAAGTAGTGTTGCCTGTTGTGGTGCACATTGGAGTGCATGTATCTCTTTGAATTACAGTTTTCTCTGAATCTATGCCGAGTAGTGGGATTGCTGGATCTTCTGGTACCTCTGTTTTTCTGAGGAATCTCCATACTGTTCTCCATGGTGACTGCACCAACTCATGCTTGCTCTTTCTGAATGTTGTCTTATGTGAAGCCCATGAGCATTTTATTTTATTTCATTGTATTTTGATTATTTTGCTTCTGGGTGTTTTGTTTGTTTGTTTATTAAAATCAGTAATAAAACACCCAGGATCCCGATACTTTGAGTATCTTTCTAAGTTTGAAAACTTTAATCAGTTTCATCTGCCATTTTATCTTACTGAGCAATGTTGACATTCTCTGGATAATCCACCAGCTTCTCCTCACCTCCCCCACCAAGCCCTGGGCCACTCTTGCA
>NW_017193824.1:0-9629 GCF_001704415.2 Capra hircus
GGGAGCCCTAACGTGTGTGACTTAGCAACTGCTTGAAAAATCCATCCCATTGCTGTTTTCCTCCTTCTGACAGAGCTAGCTTTGTTCCCTGCTTTGGGATTCTCAACCGAAGGGCCGGTCCATAGCTACTCGCCTGGGGGCCCATTGGATGTGCAAGGTGCCCTCGACTAGGTGACCCTAGCATGGCACTCAGCCCGCTCAGACACACTCCGAGGCTTCTTTCTCATGGGAAGCACTGCTCCAACCTAGGAATGTGTCTGCAATGCTTGGGAAAGTGCAGTGAGACACACAGCCCTGACTCTGCAATTGAGGCCCTCAGAGCAAGCCTGCAGCTCTGATGTCTGAGAAGCAAAACACTTGCTGCAAAGAGAGGCCTGAAAACACACTCTCTGTGGGATGACTTTCCTTCCTCTAAGGAAGATAGTTTTCCCAGTCTCCTGCTTCCTGAATTCACACAGCTGGAATGCGCTGCTTGAGGTCGTGATTCAGTGGCAATGACCCCTGAGGCCCTTTGCCCAGGGAGGGCTCCCACACTCACAGGCAAATCAAAGCAACTTCCAAGTGAGTCAGCTCTTCACATCAAGTGGCCAAAGTATTGGAGTTTCAGGTTCAGTATTAGTCCTTCCAATGTATATTCAGACCTGATTTCCTTTAGGATGGAGTGTTGTCTCCTTGTAGTCTAAGCGACCTACAAGCATCTTCTCCAACACCACAGTTCAAAAGCATCCAATTTTCAGCTGTCACTTTCTTTATAGTACATCTTTCATATCCATCCATGACATATGGAAAAACCATAGCCTTGACTGGATGGATCTTTGTTGGCAAAGCAACGTCTCGGCTTTTTAATATGCTGTCTAGTTTGGTCATCACTTTTCTTCCAAGTCATAAATACGTTTTAAGTTCATGGAGGCAGACATCACCTGCAGTGATTTCCAAGCCCCCCAAAATAGTCTGCTGCTGTTTCCAATGTTTTCCCATCTATTTGCCATGAAGTGATGAGACTGGATGCAATGATTTTAGTTTTCTGAATGCTGAGCTTTAAGCTAACTTTTTCACTCTCCTCTTTCACTTTCATCAGGAGACTCTTTAGTTCTTCTTCACTTTCTGCCATAAGGGTGGTGTCATCTGCATATCTGAGATTCTTGATATTTCTCCCAGCAATCTGGATTCCAGCGTGTGCTTCCTCCAGCCCAGTGTTTCTCATGATGTACTCTGCATATAAGTTAAATAAGCAGGGTGACAATACACTGCCTTGACATATTCCTTTTCCTATTTAGAACCAGTCTGTTGTTCCATGTCCAGTTCGAACTGTTTCTTCCTGACCTGCATACAGGTTTCTCAAGAGACAGGTCAGGTGGTCTGGTATTCCCATCTCTTTCAGAATTTTTCCCAGTTTATTGTGATCCACACAGTCAAAGGCTTTGGCATAGTCAATAAAGCAGAAATAGATGTCTTTTTTTCTGGAACTCTCTTGCTTTTTCAATGATCCAGTGGATGTTGGCAGTTTGATCTCTGGTTTCTCTGCATGTTTTAAATCCCTCTTGAACATTTGGAAGTTCACAGTTCATGTGAACTTGGAGAATTTTGAGCATTACTTTACTAGTGTGTGAGATGAGTGCAATTGTGCAGCAGCTTTGAATATTCTTTGTCATTGCCTTTCTTTGGGATTGGAATGAAAAACTGACCTAATGACTAGATGTTTTCAATTGCATATGCTGAAAGAACTGGCTGTGCAGTTTTGAAGAAAAAAAAAATCATTTTAACCCATTTTCTCTGAAGTGCAAGGCATATCATGGCCATCCCTGAATCATAAAGTCACCTTTTCTTTATGTAGTCATAGTTTCATGGCCTAAATTATAGGCCAACTCGTGCTCAAATGGACTCTGATGTCAGGGGCAGATCAACTAATAAAAAGCTTGGATTGTCCCTCTGGAGGAAAGTGAGATCTTGGTCCCACGAGAAGAATCTGAAGGGTTAAGGGAACTTGCAAGAGTGGGGAAAGCTTAGTCCATCCTACATGTACCAAAATCTTAAATAAGGCTTATTTACTTTACCGAAAGTAAAAAAAACAGATGATGAAAACAATTATAAATCAATGAAAGGTAAAGAAATCCATAGTCTGTTATCAAAAATTGCATTCTAAGAAAAACTTTGTTCTCTTAACCTAGAGAGGAGACTAAATTCCATCTGGTACCAGCTTACCAGAAGACAAAACAAACAAACAAACAAACAAATTATCGGTAAGCTTAAAAAAAGTATATTCCATATATCTTGAAGTAGCAGTATTTCTGCAAAGGCATCAGTGTGAAACCATAGAGGACATGGTTAAAACCTGATTAAATAGAAATTGACAATGTAATCTGGTCACTGCTGCGACTTGAAATGCTTTAATATGATAACTGGAATTATAACTGACAGCATTTGACCAGGACATATCAGATTTTCACGGATGTCAGATAATTTCTAGGATATCTATATTAGGAACTGAAGGAATCTTTGAACCTAGGAAAGAAAACAACAGTCTCAAAGGCCCTTGCTGAATCATCTATCAGCAAGGAATGTCTTTGCAAGGATCGCAAAGTGAAAGGGAAAATACACCGACCTGCCTCTGCAACTTTGGTCCTCTGAGCAGATCTGGAGGTCTCCCTTTGTATAAGCTAACCTGTTCCTTCCAAATAGAGGTTTGCAACACAAAACAAGTGGCCGCCTATTCTTCCCCGAAGGAGGCTCTCTTTCCCCACATCCTGCGAACACCCTTTCCCAGCCTCCTGGAAAAGCGCTTCTTGCAGTTCCTTTCAGAAAATCCTATGGACGGAGAAGCCTGGTAGGCTGCAGTCCGTGGGGGTCGCTGAGGGTCGGACACGACTGAGCGACTGCACTTTCATTTTCACTTTCATGCATTGGAGAAGGCAATGGCAACCCACTTACTGTTCTTGCCTGGAGAATCCCAGGGACGGGGGAGCCTAGTGGGCTACCGTCTATGGCGTCGCACAGAGTCGAACACGACTGAAGCAACTTAGCAGCAGCAGCAGCAGCAGTTCCTTTCTTAGGGGCAGTTATCCCTGAGATTGGGACCTGGAAAGGCAGAGCCACCTCCACACACACGTCTTTTCTGTCCCCTTTCCTCTGGAGGAGAGCTCTAGTGAGCCTAGGTCTGTCAGGAAAATTCTTGGCTTTGACGGGATCCCACCCAGGTGTGTGAACCTGCATACCCGACCTAGGGGCCACAGGCACCTGTTTTGCTCGAGTGGGTCCTGGAGGGGTGCAGCATAGCAAGAGCTTAAAAATCCATCCAATTTGTCTTTTTTTTTTTACCTCGGAGAGAACGAGTTTGCTCCACCTCCACCCTTTGGCAGTGTGGAGGGAAGAGGGCACCACCCTCTCCCAAAGGGGACATAGGGCCTACCAGGAGAGAAAGGCCCCTTGAGGAGCTGAGGCCCAGGTAGGCAGCCAGTGATGTCAAGCACACTCCCGCTGCTTGCTTCTTCATGGGCACTCCACGATCTGCTAGGAATGTCTTTGCAAGGATCTCAAAGGGAAGGGGAGATACATGGCCCTGTCTCTGGAACTTCAGTCCTCTGAGCAGATCTGGAGGTCTTGAGTTGTATAAGCAAACCTGTTCCTTCCAAATAGAGGCTTGCAAAACACACCCCGGTGGTTGCCTCTTCTTCCCCGAAGAAGTCTTTCTTTCCCCACATGCTGCGAACTCCCTGTCCCAACCTCCAAGAATAGCGCTTCTTGCCATTCCTTTCTTAGAGGCAGTTATCCCTGAGCTTGGGGCCGTAGGGACTAGCCCCACACTCACAGGGAAAGGCAAAGACTCCTCCATACATCTCCTCTATCCCCTTTGCTCTGGAGGAGAGCTCTAGTGAGCCTAGGTCTTTCAGGAAAATTCTTGGCTTGGACAGGATCTCACCCTGTTTGTGAACCTGCATACCCAACCAGGGGCCACAGAGCACCTGTTTCAGTAAAGTGGGCCCTGAAAGGGTGCAGCCTAGCAAGAGCTTGAAAATCCATTCAATTGCTGTTTTTGTACCTCTGACAGAGCGAGCTTGGCTCCACCCTTTGGCAGTGAGGAGAAAAGAGGCATGACACCCTCCCCAAGGGGACATGGGGCCTACTTCGAGAGGAAAGGCCCCTTGTGGAGCTGAGGCCAGGAAGGCACACAGTCGTGTCAAACCACACTCCCACTGCTTGCTTCTTCAGGGGCCACTCCCGCTATTCAGCTAGGAATGTCTTTGCAATGATCACAAAGGGAAGGGGAGATACAGGGCCCTGCTTCTGGACCTCCGGCTGCTCTGAGGCAAATCTCAGGTCTCTCCGTTGTTGTGGTCAAGGTCAAGTTCAAGTCGTCAAGTTCAAGGTTCTCAAGCGTCCAAGCTTGCAAGTTCGGTCAAGGTCAAGTTCAAGTTCAAGGCTCAAGATCAAGGTTCAAGTTCAAGGTCAAGTTCAAGGTTCAAGCTTCAGTAAGTTCAAGGTCAAGTTCAAGGTCAAGTTCGAAGTTCAAGGTCAGAGTCAAGTTCAAGGAAGTTCAATCAAGTTCAGTTGTCAAGGTTCAAGTTCAAGGTTCAATGGTCAAGTTCAAGTGGTCAAGTTGCAAGGTCAAGTTCAAGGTGTCAAGTCAAGTCAAGTTCAAGTTCAAGGTCAAGTTCAAGTATCAAGTTAAGTTCAAGTCAAGTTCAAGGTCAAGGTTCAAGTTCAAGTTCAAGGTCAAGTTCAAGTCAAGTTCAAAGTCAGTCAAGTTCAAGTTCAAGGTCAAGTCAAGTTAAGTTCAAGTTCAAGGTTCAAGGTCAAGTTCAAGTTCAAGTTGCAAGTTCAAGTCAAGTCAAGTTCAAGTTCCAAGGTCAAGTTGAAGTTGAAGTTTCAAGTTCAAGTTCAAGGTCAAGTTCAAGTTGAAGTTCAAGGTCAAGGTCAAGTTCAAGTTAAGTTCAAGGTCAAGCCCAAGTTCAAGTTCAAGGTCAAGGTCAAGTTCAAAGGTCAAGTTCAAGTTCAAGGGCAGGGCAAGGCCAAGCCCAAGACCAAGGCAAGGGCAACAGGCAACGCCAAGGGCAAGGCCAAGGCCCAGGCCAAGGCAAAGGCCAAGGCCACCAAAGCGACGCCCAAACCCCGTAACGCCTGACAAAAGGCAGAAGCCACTAGGCCCCTGTGCAGAGGAAGCCACTGAAGGCAGCAAGGCCACAGAGCTCCCCGACTCCCATTCCCACATGAAGATGTGAGGATAAAGGGCCTCATCCCAGCAAAGCCACCCGCTCCCACCACCCCCCAACCCCGGCCCCCGCCCCCCGCAGCACGCCCCCTGAAACAACACTGTCTTCCCAGAAAAGAGAACGGAGAAGCCATGTGTGTGCCAAAGGAGCAAGATGAACGAACGATGCCACGCCCTCCGAATTTGGGCACACCTGACGCCTCGGAACCCCCGGGCCTGGCCGATGGGTCCCAGCCGTTCTCGGGTGGGAGGGGGGGGTCAACACATTGGCCGAGAGCCCTTGCCCAGGCCACCCGCAAATCCCCTGAGATGTGATCCGACCACAGGGACCGAGGGCAAACGTACCGCTTGAGGTGCTGGAGGAGCCGGACGAAGCCATGGTGGGAGAGGCACACGGGCACGCTGCAGACTGCTGGCGAGTGGGCGGGGACCCAGCAGCTCAGGACTCTGGAGAACGGGAGGCGTCTCCGCCACCATTGACGTCAATAGGGTTTGGGTGGGTAGATGGAGGGGGCCGCCCCTGGCCTCTTTCCAAGCAGAGACCCTGGACGGAGTCCCGTGGAAGCGAGTGGGCTTTTTCCCGGGCACGGCTGTGCCCTGGACCGCCAAGATCCCCGTTGGGGTGGGCGGGCAGTTCGGGGGCTTTGGTTTGTGGCCCTCCCTCGCAGCGGGGGTGGGTTCAACCCCGAGTGGATCAATCAGGGGCCCTCAGCCAGTGCCAAGGGAACTCACCGCCCAGGAAACGCCCCTAGGTCCCTTTGAATTGGCCACCAACGCCCCCTTTCCCAGCCTGCCTTGCTCTGAGATTTCCCGCCTTTTCACATTCCACAGGTCCCTGGTCCTCGAACTGTCCCCCGCTGGCTCCTCCGAGGCATTCCGGGACACCAGACGCTCTCTCCAGCGCCTCCACCTAGATCCCTCGCTGTCCTCGCCTCCGTTTCCCCCATGCCCCCTCCCCAACTCCTCCGTGGGCTCTTGGCATCCTTTCCCTACAGCAGTCCCAGAGTGCCACCCCCGAGGGCTTTTGAGTTGCCTGGAGCCCAAGGCCTCCGGCCAGAGACCTGAGGGGCCAGCGTCTGGACTGGCAGCTAATGCCATTTGGGCTTTTCTCACGTGGAGCCTGAGGCCCGCACCTCCGCGGGCAACCCCCCAGCGCGAGTGCCCTGGAGATACCCCGCCCAAGGGGACAGTGTATCCCCTACTGTGGGGAAGGAGGTTCCTGTTTTCCCTGCACTGGTTTCGACTTTCACGCCGAGGATCGACTCACACCATGGTGGCAAGTGGAATAGCCTTGTGGGAAAGCCTCATGGGAAAGACTCCAGGGAAAGCCACAGATTCCTTGATCCACGAGAAGGGAAGCGTGACACTGCTGCTACCGCTCGGGAGGAAAGCGCACGTGCATGACCCCACTCGAGCCGAGGACTGACGCAAGCTTGGGAGACTCCAGAAGTACGCCAAGATCCATGTCAGCACTGGAGAGGAATCCTCAGGTTCCGGTCCCGACTCCACACAAGGTCTTAGGCCCCGGCATCGACCGGAGAGGAATCCTGAGAGGCCCCCTAGCACCTCGCATGGGGACTGGCCTTTCCTGAGGTCACCAGAGCGGGTCCCTGAGGTCTCCGTCGTAACTCGAGAGCACCTGCCGCAACTCGAGAAAATCCAGGGAGGTTCTCCCCTCCAGGCGAGATGAGGCCCATTTCCGCTGAGGCGTCTCGAGGCTAATCACACCTAACCTCTGGAACTTCCAAAGGGTCCTTCACACCCTTGCTGCAAGTCAAGAAGTTCTCCGACATACCCATATCCACTCGAGAGGAAGGACGAGGTTCCCGCCCATATCCAGCGGAGCCCCGTTTCCGCCTCGTAGCTCGAGAAGAGGGATCCTTTCCCTTTGTCGTCGGGAAAGAATTCCCGGCCTTCCCGTCGCATCTCAAGAGGAGGCGCTCTCCACAGGAAAGACGAGAGGAACTCCAGGGCCTTGCCAGCATTCCAAGAGTCCCCCAGATGTCTAAGTCCATTCCAGAAGAAACTGTTTTCCCTGCACTGCCTCGACGTTCACGCCGAGGATCGACTCACACCACCGTGGCACGTGGGACAGCCCTGTTGGAAAGCCTCGTGGGAAAGCCTCAATGGAAAGCGACAGATCCCTTGATCCACACGTCGGCAAGCGTGACACTGCTGCTGCAGCGTCGTGAGGAAATGGCAGGTGCATGCCCCCACACGAGATGAGGACTGACTCCCCTGGTGAGACTCCAGAAGTACGGAAAGATTCATGTCAGCACTGGAGAGGCATCCTCAGGGTCTGGCCCCGACTCCACACAAGGTCTTAGGCCACCGGCATCGATGGGAGAGGAATCCCTAAAGGCCCCCTGGTAACTCGCATGGGGACTGGCCTTTCCTGAGGCCACCAGAGCGGGTCCCTGAGGACCCGTCGTAACTCGAGAGCACCTGCCGCAACTGGGTAAAATCCAGGAGGTTCTCCCCTCCAGGCGGGATGAGGCCCATTTCCTCTGAGGTGTCTGGAGGCTCATCACACCTAACCTCTGGAAATTAAAAAGGGTCCTTGCTGCAACTCAAGAAGTTCCCCGACATACCCGTCTCCACACGAGAGGAAGCACGAGGGTCCCGCCCACATTCAGAGGAACCCCGTTTCCGAGATGAAGGATCCTATCCTGCTTAGTCAGGAAAGATTTTTCGGCCGTTCCCATGGCATCTCAAGAGCAAGGGTTCTCAAATAGGAAAGGCAAGAGGAACTCCAGGGTCGTGCCACCATTTCAAGAGTCCCCCAGATGTCTCAGTCCATTTTCAGAGGAACCCGTTTTCCCAGCACTGCCTCGAACTTTCACGGCCGAGGATCCACTCACACCATGGTGGCATGTGGGACAGCCCCTGTGAGAAAGCCTCGAGGGAAAGCCACAGATCCCTTGATCCCCGGGACGGGGAAGCGTGACACATCTGCTACACTGTCCCTGAGGTCACGGTCGTATGTCGAGAGTACCTGCCGCAACTCGAGAAAATCCAGGAGGTTCTCTGCTCCAGTCGAGATGAGGCCCATTTTCTCTGCCGGCGTCTCGAGAGTAATCACAACTAAACTCTGGAACTTCCAAAGTGTCCTAAACACCCTTGCTAAAACTCAAGAAGTTCCCCGACATACCCGTCTCCACTCCAGAGGAAGCACGAGGGTCCGGCAACCGCCAGAGGAGCTCCGTTTCCTCCTCCAAGCTCGAGATGAGGGATCCTTCCCTGCTTCCTCGGGAAAGAATTCCCGACGTTTCGACGCATCTCAAGAGGAGGCGCTGCACAGGAAAGGCGAGAGGAACTCATGGGTCGTGCCACCATTCCAAGAGTCCCCCAGATGTCTCAGTCCATTCCAGAGGATCCTGTTTTCCCTGCACTGCTTCGACTTTCACGCTGAGGATCGACTCACACCTGGTGGCACGTGTGACAACCCTGTGGGAAAGCCTCGTGGGAAAGCCTCGAGGGAAAGCCACAGATCCCTTAATCCACGCGACGGGAAGCGTGACACTGCTGCTACAGCACGGGAGGAAAGCGCACGTGCATGCCCCTACTCGAGACGAGAACTGACTCCCCTGGGGAGACTCCAGAAATACCCCAAGATGCATGTCAGCCCTGGAGAGGAATCCTCAGGTTCCGGCCCCGACTCCACACAAGGTCTTAGGCCCTGGCATCGACGGGAGAGGAATAGCGACAGGACCTCTAGCAACTCACATGGGGACTGGCCTTTCCTGAGGTAACCAGAGCGGGTCCATGAGGTCCCCGTCGTAAGTCGAGAGCACCTGCCGCAACTCGGTAAAATCCAGGAGGTTCTCCCCTGCAGGTGAGATGAGGCCCGTTTCCACTGATGTGTCTCGAGGCTAATCACACGTGAACTCTGGAACTTCTAAAGAGTCTTTCACAGTCATGCTGCAACTCAAGAAGTTCCCCGACATACCCGTCTCCACTCAAGAGGAAGCACGAGGGTCCCGGCCACATCCAGAGGAGCTCCGTTTCCGGCTCGTAGCTCGAGATGAGGGATCCTTTCCCTACTTGGTCGGGAAAGAATTCCCGGCATTCCCATCGCATCTCAAGAGGAGGCGCTCTCCAAAGGAAAGGGGGAGAGGAACTGCAGGGTCGTGCCACCATTCCCAGAGTCCCCCCGGATGTCTCATTCCATTCCAGGGAAACCTGTTTTCCCTGCACTGCCTCGACTTTCAAGCGAGGATCGACTCACACCACGGTGGCACGTGGCACAGCCCTGTGGGAAGGCCTCGTGGGAAAGCCTCGTGGGAAAGCCTCGAGGGAAAGACACAGATCCCTTGATCCGCGAAGGAAGCGTGACACTGCTGCTTCAGCTCGGGAGGAAATCGCACGTCATGCCCACTCGAGACGAGGACTGACTCCACTAGGGAGACTCCATTAGTACCCA
>NW_017193825.1:0-9629 GCF_001704415.2 Capra hircus
CTGGATTTTCTCGAGTTGCCAGGTGCTTCTCGACGTACGACGGGGATCACAGGGACCGCTCTGGTGGCCTCAGTTAAGGCCAGTCCACATGGGCGTTTCTCGGGGGGCCTCTCGGGATTCCTCTCCCATCGATGCCCGGGACCTAAGACCTTGTGTGGAGTCGGTGCCGGAACCTGAGGATTCCTCTCCAGTGCTGACATGGATCTTGGGGTTTTCTGGAGTCTCCCAGGGGAGTCAGTCCTCGTCTCGAGTGGGGCATGCACGTGCGCTTTCCTCCGGAGCTGTAGCAGCAGTGTCACGCCTCCCTTGGCGTGGATCAAGGGATCTGTGGCTTTCCCTCGAGGCTTTCCACGGGCCCACGAGGCTTTCCCACAGGGCTGCCCACGTGTCACCGTGGTGTGAGCCGATCCTCGGCTTGAAAGTCGAGGCAGTGCAGGGAAAACAGGTTTCCCTGGAATGGACTGAGACACTGGGGGACTCTGGGAATGGTGGCACGACCCTGGAGTTCCTCTCGCCTTTCCTGTGAGAGCGCCTCCTCTTGAGATGCGACGGGAACGCCGGAATTTTTCCCGAACCTGCAGGGAAAGGATCCCTCCTCTCGAGCTAGGAGGCAGAAACGGGGCTCCTCTGATGTGGGCGGGTCTCTCGTGCTTCCTTCTCGGTGGAGACTGGTATGTGTCGGGGATCTTCTTGAGTTGCAGCAAGGGTGTGAAGGACCCTCTGGAAGTTCCAGAGGTTAGGTGTGATTAGCCTCGAGACACCTCAGCGGAAATGGGCCTCATCTCGCCTGGTGGGTAGAACCTCCTGGATTTTCTCGAGTTGCGGCAGGTGCTCTCGACTTATGACGGGGACCTCAGGGACCCGCTCTGGTGGCCTCAGGAAACGCCAGTCCCCATGCGAGTTGCTAGGGGGCCTCTCGGGATTCCTCTCCTGTCGATGCCGATGCCTAAGACATTGTGTGGAGTCGGTGCCGGAACCTGAGGATTCCTCTCCAGTGCTGACATGGATCTTGGGTATTTCTGGAGTCTCCTCAGGGAGTCAGTCCTTGTCTCGAGTGGGGCATGCACGTGCGCTTTCCTCCCGAGCTGTAGCAGCAGTGTCACGCTTCCCTTCCCTTGTATCCTAGGATCAGTGGCTTTCCCTCGAGGCTTTCCACGAGGCTTTCCCACGTCGCTTTCCCACAGTGATGTCCCATGTGCCACCGTCGTGTCAGTCGATCCTCGGCCTGAAAGTTGATGCAATGCCGGGAAAACAGGCTTCCGTGGAATGGACTGAGACATCTGGGGTATCTGGGAAATGGTGGCCCGACTCTTGAGTCCCTCTCGCCTTTCAGGTGGAGAGTGCCTCCTCTTGAGATGCAACGGGAACGCCGGGAATCTTTCCCCGAGCCTGCGGGAAAGGATCCCACCTCTCGAGCTAGGAGGCAGTAACGGGGCTCCTCTGGATGTGGCGGGAACGCTCGTGCTTCCTCTCGAGTGGAGACGGGTATATCCGGGAACTTGTTGAGTTGCAGCAAGGGTGTGAAGGACCCTTTGAAAGTTCCAGAGGGTAGGTGTGATTAGCATCAAGACGCCTCAGCAGAAAGTAAGCCTCACCTCGCCTGGAGGGGAGAACCTCCTAGATTTTCTCGAGTTGCGGCAGGTGCTCTCGACATACGACGGGTATCTCAGGGACCCGCTCTGGTGGCCTCAGGAAAGGCCAGTCCATAAGCGCGTTGCTCGGGGGCCTCTCGGGATGCCTCTCCCATCGATGCCGGGACCTAAGACCTTGTGTGGAGTCGGTGCCTGAACCTGAGGATTCCTCTCCAGTGCTGACATGGGTCTTGGGTTACTTCTGGAGTCTCCCCAGGGGAGTCAGTCCTCGTCTCGAGTGGGGCATGCACGTGCGCTTGCCTCCAGAGCTGTAGCAGCAGTGTCACGCTTCCGTTCGCGTGATCAAGGGATCTGTGGTTTTCCCTCGATTTTCCCACGAGGCCACGGCTTTTCTTCCCACAGGCTGACCCACGTGTCACCGCTGTGTGAGTCGATCCTCGGCTTGAAAGTCTTGGCAGTGCAGGGAAAACAGATTTCCCTGGAATGGACTGAGACATCTGGGGGACTCTAGGAATGGTGCAAGACCCTGGAGTTCCTCTCGCCTTTCCTGTGGAGATCGCCTCCTCTTGAGATGCGCCGGGAACACTGGAACTCTTTCCCGATCACTGAGGGAAAGGATCCCTCCTCTTGAGCTAGAGGGGGGAATCGGGGCTCCTCTGAATGTGGGCGGGACTCTCGTGCTTCCTCTCGAGTGAAGCCGGGTATGTTGGGGATCTTCTTGAGTTGCAGCAAGGTGTGAAGGATCCTTTGTAAGGTCCAGAGTTTAGGTGTGATTAGCTTTGAGACCCTCAGCGGAAATGGTCCTCATCTCGCCTGGAGGGGAGAACCTCCTGGATTTTCTCAAGTTGCGGCAGGTGCTCTCGACCTACGACGGGGCCCTCAGGGACCCGCTCTGGTGGCCTCAGGAAAGGCCAGTCCCCATGCAAGTTGCAAGGGAACTCTCGGGATTCCTCTCCCGTCAGTGCCGGGGCCTAAGACCTTGTGTGGAGTCGGTGCCGGAACCTGAGGATTCCTCTCCAGTGCTGACATGGATCTTGGGGTACTTCTGTAGTCTCCCCAGGGAGTCAGTCTTGGTCTCGAGTGTGGGCTGCAAGTGCGCTTTCCTCCCGAGCTGTAGCAGCAGTGTCACGATTCCCTTCGCTTGGATCAAGGGACATGTGGCTTTCCCTCGAGGCTTTCCCATGAGGCTTTCCCACGAGGCTTTTCCACAGGGTTGTCCACCTGCCACCATGGTGTGAGTCGATCCTCGGCTTGAAAGTCGAGGCAGTGCAGGGAAAACAGGTTTCCCTGGAATAGACTGAGACATCTGGGGGACTCTGGGAATGGTGGGATGACCTGGAGTTCCTGTCACCTTTCCTGTTGAGAGCGCCTCCTCTTGAGTTGCGACGGAAACGCCGGGAATTCTTTCCCGACGACGCAGGAAAAGGATCCCTCTTCTCGAGCTAGGAGGCGGAAACGTGGCTCCTCTGGATTGGGCGGGACTCTCGTCCTTCCTCTTGAGTGGAGACGGGTATGTCGGGGAACTTCTTGAGTTGTAGCAAGGGTGTGAAGGCCCCTTTGGAAGTTCCAGAGGTTAGGTGTGATTAGCCTGGGGACGCCTCAGAGGAAATGGGCCTCATCTCCCCTGGAGGGGAGAACCTCCTGCATTTTCTCGAGTTGGTGCAGGTGTTCTCTTCATTACGACGGGGACCTCAGGGACCGCTCTGGTGGCCTCAGGAAAGGCCAGTCCCCATGCGAGTTGCTCGGGGCCTCTCGGGATTGCTCTCCGTCGATGCCGGGCCTAAGACCTTGTGTGGAGTCGGTGCCGGAATCTGAGGATTCCTCTCCAATGCTGACATGGATTTGGGGTACTTCTGGAGTCTCCCAGGGGAGTCAGTCCTCGTCTCGAGTAGAGCATGCACGTGCGCTTTCCTCCAAGCTGTAGCAGCAGTGTCGTGCTTCCCTTCGCGTGGATCAAGGGATCAGGGGCTTTCCCTCGAGGCTCCCCACGAGGCTTTCCCACGAGGCTTTCCCACAAGGCTGTCCCACGTGTCACCGTGGTGTGAGTCGATCCTCGGCTTGAAAGTGGAGGCAGTGGTGGGAAATCAGGTTTCCCAGGAATGGACTGAGACATCTGGGGGACTCTGGAATGGTGGCACGACCCTGGAGTTCCTCTCGCCTTTCCTGTGGGAGAGCGCCTCCTCTTGAGATGCGACGGAAATGCCGCGGAATTTTTTCCCGACCATGCAGGCGAAAGGATCCCTCCTCTCGAGCTAGGAGGCGGAAACGGGGCTCCTCTGGATGTGGGCGGGACTCTCGTGCTTCCTCTCGAGTGGAGACGAGTATGTCGGGGAACTTCTTGAGTTGCAGCAAGGGTGTGATGGACCCTTTGGAAGTTCCAGATGTTAGGTGTGCTTAGCCTCGATACGCTCAGCGGAAATGGGCCTCATCTCGCCAGGAGGGGAGAACCTCCTGGATTTTTCTCGAGTTGCGGCAGGTGCTCTAGACTTACCACGGGAACATCAGGGACCTGTTCTGGTGGCCTCAGAAAGGCCAGTACCCATGCGAGTTGCTTGGGGCCTCTCGGATTCCTCTCCCGTCGATGCCGGGGCCTAAGACCTGGACTGGAGTCGTACCGGAACCTGAGAATTCCTGTCCAGTGCTGACATGGATCTTGGGGTACTTCTGGTGTCTCCCAGGGGAGTCAGTCCTCGTCTCGGTGGGGCATGCACGGGCGCTTTCCTCCCGAGCTGTAGCAGCAGTGTCACGTTCCCTTCGCGTGGAACAAGGATCTGTGGCATTCCCTCGAGGCTTTCCCACGAGGCTTTCCCACGAGGGCTGTCCCACGTGCCACCGTGGTGTGTGTCTATCCTCGGCTCGAAAGTCAAAACAGTGCAGGGAAAACAGGTTTCCCTGGAATGGACTGAGACATCTGGCGGACTTTAGGAATGGTGGCATGACCCTGGAGTTCCTCTCGCCTTTCCTGTGGAGAGCGCCTCCTCTTGAGATGCGACAGGAACGCCGGGAATTCTTTCCCGAGCACGCAGGGAAAGGATCCCTCCTCTTGAGCTAGGAGGTGGAAACGGGGCTCCTCTGGATGTGTCGGGACTCTCGTGCTTCCTCTCGAGTGGAGATGGGTATGTCAGGGAACTTCTTGAGTTGCAGCAAGGGTGTGAAGGACCCTTTGGAATTTCCAGATTTAGGTGTGATTAGCTTCGAGATGCCTCAGTGGAAATGGGCCTCATTTCGCCTGGAGGGTAGAACCTCCTGGATTTTCTCGAGTTGCGGCAGGTGCACTCGACTTACGACGGGGACCTCAGGACACGCTCTGGTGGCCTCGGAAAGGCCATTTCCTTGCGAGTTACTCTGGGGCCTCTCCGGGATTCCTCTCCCGTGGATGCCCAGGCCAAAGACCTTGTGTGGAGTCGGTGCCAGAACCTGAGGATTCCTCTCCAGTGCTGACATGGATCTTGGGGTATTCTGGAGTCTCCCCAGGGGAGTCAGTCCTCGTAATGAGTGGGGCATGCAAGTGCACTTTCCTCCGAGCTGCAGCAGCAGTGTTGAGCTTCCCTTCGCGAGGATCAAGGGATCTGTGGCTTTCCCTCGAGGCTTTCCCACGAGGCTTTCCCAGGAGGCTTTCCCACAGGGCTCTCCCACGTGTCACGGTGGTGTGAGTCGATGCTCGGCTTGAAAGTGGAGGCAGTGAAGGGAAAATAGGTTTCCCTGGAATGGACGGAGACATCTGGGGACTCTGGGAATGGTGGCACGACCCTGGAGTTCCTCTCGCCTTTCCTGTGGAGAGCGCCTCCTCTTGAGATGCAACGGTAACGCAGGGAATTCTTTCCTGACCACGCATTGAAGGGATCCCTGCTCTCAAGCTATGAGGCGGAAACGGGGCACCTCTGGATGTGGGCGGGACTCTCGTTCTTCCTCTTGGAGGGGAGACGGTTATGTCGGGGAACTTCTTGAGTTGCAGCAAGTGTGTGAAGGACCCGTAGGAATTTCCAGAGGCCAGGTGTATTAGCCTCCAGACGCCTCAGCGGAAACGGGCCTCATCTGGCCTGGAGGGTAGAACCTCCAGGATTATCTCAAGTTGTGACAGGTGCTCTCGATTGACGACGGGGACCTCAGGGACCTGCTCTGGTGGCCTTAGGAAAGGACAGTCCCCAAGCGAGTTGCATGGGGGCCTCTCGGATTCCTCTCCCGTCGATGCCGGGCCTAAGATCTTGTGTGGAGTCCGTGCCGGAACCTGAGGATTCCTCTCCAGTGGCTGACATGGGAAATTGGGGTACTTCTGGAGTTTTCCCAGGGGAGTCATTCCTCGTCTCGAGTGGGGGCTTGCACGTGCGCTTTCCTCCCGATCTTTACAAGCAGTGTCAGGCTTCCGGTCGAGTGAATTCAGTGATCTGTGGCTTTCCCTCGAGGCTTTCCCATGAGTTTTCCCACGAGGCTTTCCCACAGGGCTGTCCCACGTGCCACGGTGTTCTGAGTCGATCCTCGGCTTGAGAGTCGAGGTAGTGCAGGGAAAATAGGTTTCCCTGGAATGTACTGAGACGTCTAGGGGGACTCTGGGAATGGTGGCACGACCCTGGAGTTCCTCTCGCCTTTCCTGTGGAGAGCGCCTCCTCTTGAGATGCGACGAGAACGCCGGGAATTCTTTCCCGACCACGCAGGGAAAGGATCCTCCTCTAGAGCTAGGGGGCTGAAACGGGGCTCCTCTGGATGTGGGCGGACTCACGTGCTTCCTCTCGAGTGGAGACGGGTATGTCGGGGTACTTCTTGAGTTGCAGCAAGGGTGTGAAGGACCATTTGGAAGTTCCAGAGGTTAGGTGTGATTAGCCTCGAGACGCCTCAGCGAAATGGGGCTCACCTCGCCTGGAGGGGAGAAACTCGTGGATTATCTCGAGTTGCGGGCAGGTGCTCTCGACTTACGACGGAGACCTCAGGGACCCGCTCTGGTGGACACAGGAAAGGCCGGTCCCCATGGGAGTTGCTCCGGGGCCACTCGGGATTCCTCTCCCGTCGATGCCGGGGCCTAAGTCCTTGTGTGGTATCGGAGGCGGGACCTGAGGATTCCTCTGCAGTGCTGACATGGATGTTGGGATACTTCTGGAGTCTCCCCAGGGGAGTCAGTCCTCGTCTCGAGTGGGGTCATGCACGTGCGCTTTCCTCCGGAGCTGTAGCAGCAGAGTCACACTTCCTATGCGTGGATCAAAGCATCTGTGGCTTTCCCTCGAGGCTTTCCCATGAGGCTTTCCCACGAGGCTTTCCCACGAGGCTTTCCCCACAGGGCTCTCCGACGTGCCACCCTTGTGTGAGTCGATCCTCGGCTTGAATGTCGAAGCAGTGCAGGGAAAACAGGTTTCCCTGGAATGGACTGAGACATCTGGGGGACTCTGGGAAAGGTGGCACGACCCTGGAGTTCCTCTCGCCTTTCCTGTGGAGAGCGCCTCCTCTTGAGATGCGACGGGAACGCCGGGATTTCTTTCCCGATGACGCAGGGAAAGGATCCCTCCTCTCGAGCTAGTAGGCAGAAACGAGGCTCCTCTGGATGTGGGCGGGACTCTCGTGCTTCCTCTCGAATGGAGACGGTATGTCGGGGAACATCTTGAGTTGCAGCCAGGGTGTGAAGCACCGTTTGGAAGTTTCCAGAGAATTAGGTGTGATTAGCCTCGAGACGCCTCAGCAGAAATGGGCCTCATCTCGCCTGGAGGGGAGAACCTCCTGGATTTTCTCGACGATAGGGCAGTTTGCTCTCGGACTTATGACGGGGACCTCAAAGGACCCGCTCTGGGGGCCTCAGAAAAGGCCAGTCCCCCATGCGAGTTGCTCCGGGCCCTCTCGGGATTCCTCTCCCGTCGATGTCGGGGGGGGCCTAAGACCTTGTGTGGAGTCGGTGCCGGAATCTGGAGGATTCCTGTGCAGTGCTGACATGGATCTTGGGGTACTTCTGGAGTCTTCCCAGGGAGTTAGTCCTCGTCTCGAGTGGGGACATGCACCTGGCTTTCCTCCCTAGCTGTAGCAGCAGTGTCATGCTCCAGTCGTGTGGATCAAGGTATCAGTGGCTTTCCCTCGAGGCTTTCCCACGATGCTTTCCAACAAGGCTTTCCCACGAGGCTTCCCAGCAGGGTTTCCAACGAGGCTTTTCCCCAGTGATGTCCACGTGCCACCGTGGTGTCAGTCGATCCTCGGTTTGAAAGTCGAGGCAGTGCAGGGAAAACAGGTTTCCCTGGAATGGACTGAGACATCTTGGGGACTCTGGGAATGGTGGCACGACCCTGGAGTTCCTCTCGCCTTTCCTGTGGAGAGCGCCTCCTCTTGAGATGCGACGGGAACGACGGGAATTCTTTGCGACCACGAAAGGAAAGGATCCCTCCTCTTGAGCTAGGAGGCGGAAACGGGGCCCCTCTGTATGTGGCGGGGACTCTCGTGCTTCCTCTTGAGTGGTGACGGGTATGTCGGGGAACTTCTTGAGATGCAGCAAGGCTGTGAAGGACCCTTTGGAAGTTCCAGAGGTTAGGTGTGATTACCCTCGAGTCGCCTCAGCGGAAATGGGCCTCATCTCGCCTGGAGAGGACAACCTCCTGGATTTTCTCGAGTTGCGGCAGGTGCTCTCGACTTACGACGGAGACCTCAGGGACCCGCTCTGGTGGCCTCAGGAAAGGCCAGTCCCCATGAGAGTTGCTCGGGGCTCTCGGATTCCTCTCCCGTTGATGCCGGGCCTAAGTTCTTGTGAGGAGTCGGTGCCGGAACCTGAGGATTCCTCTCCAGTGCTGACATGGATCTTGGGGTACTTCTGGAGTCTCCCCAGGGGAGTCAGTCCTCGTCTCGAGTGGGGGCATGCATGAGCGCTTTTGTCCCGAGCTGTAGCAGCAATGTCACACTTCTATTCGCGTGGATCAAGGATCTGTGGCTTTCTCTCGAGGCTTTCCCACAAGGCTTTCCCACGAGGATTTCCCAAATGGCTGTCCCACGTGCCACCATGGTGTGAGTCGATCCTGGGCTTGAAAGTCGAGGAATTGCAGGGAGAACAGGTTTCCCTGGAATGGACTGAGACATGTGGGGTCTCTGGGAATGGTGGCACGACCCTGGAGTTCCTCTCGCCTTTCCTGTGGAGAGCGCCTCTTCTTGACATGCTATGGGAACGCCGGGAATTCTTTCCCGAACACACAGGGAAAGGATCCCTCCTCTCGAGCTATGAGGCAGACACTGGGCTCCTCTGGATGTGGGCGGACTGTCGTGCTTCCTCTCAAATGGAGACGGGTATGTCAGGGAACTACTTGAGTTGCAGTAAGGGTGTGAAGGACCCTTTGGAAGTTTCAGAGGTTAGGTGTGATTAGCCTCGAGACACCTCAGCGGAAATGGGCCTCATCTCGCCTGGATGGGGGAACTCCTGGATTTTCTCGAATGTCAGCAGGTGCTCTCGACTAGGACGGGGACCACAGGGACCCGCTCTGTTGGCCTCAGGAAAGGCCACTCCCCATGCGAGTTGCTCGGGGGCCTCTAGGGATTCCTCTCCCGTTGGTGCCGGGGCCTAAGACCTTGTGTGGAGTAGGTGCCGGAACCAGAGGATTCCTCTCCTGTGCTGACATGGATCTTGGGGTACTTCTGGAGTCTCCCCAGGGGAGTCAGTCCTCGTCTCGAATGGGGCATGCACGCGGGCTTTCCTCCCGAGCTGTAGCAGCACTGTCACGCTTCCTTCGCGTGGATAAAGGGATCTGTGGCTTTCCCTCGAGGCTTTCCCACGAGCTTTTCCACGAGGCTTTTCGCACCAGGCTTCCCACGAGGATTTCCCACAGTGATGTCCACGTGCCACAGTGGTGTCAGTCGATCCTCGGTTTGAAAGTCGAGGCAGTGCCGGGGAAACAGGCTTCCCTGGAATGGACTGAGACATCTGGGGGACTCTAGGTATGGTGGCACGACCCTGGAGTTCCTCTCGCCTTCCTGTGGAGAGCGCCTCCTCTTGAGATGTGAACGAACGCCGGAATTCTTTCCCGACAACGTATGAAAGGATCCCTCCCTCCCTCCTCTCGGTTAGGAGACGAAATGAGGCTCTCT
>NW_017193826.1:0-9628 GCF_001704415.2 Capra hircus
CATCTCGCGCTGGAGGGCAGAACTCCTGGATTTTCTCGAGTTGCGGCAGGTGCTTTCGACTTACGACGGAACCTCAGGGACCCGCTGTAGTGGCGTCAGGAAAGGCCAGTCCCCATGCGAGTTGCTCGGGGCCTCTCGGGATTCCTCTCCCGTCGATGCAGAGGGCCTAAGATCTTGTGTGGAACCGGTGCCGGAACCTGAGGATTCCTCTCCAGTGCTGACATGGATCTTGGGGTACTTCTGGAGTCTCCCAAGGGGAAGTCAGTCCTCGTCTCGAGTGGGGGCATGCAGGTGCGCTTTCCTCCCGAGCTGTAGCAGCAGTGTCACGCTTCCCTTCGCGTGGATCAAGGGATCAGGAGCTTTCCCTCGAGGCTTTCCCACGAGGCTTTCCCACGAGGTTTTCCCACAGGGCTGTCCCACGTGCCACCGTGGTGTGAGTCGATCCTCGCTTGAAAGTCGAGGCAGTGCAGGGAAAATAGTTTTCCCTGGAATGGACTGAGACATCTGGGGGACTCTGGGAATGGTGGCACGACCCTGGAGTTCCTCTCGCCTTTCCTGTGGAGAGCACCTCCTCTTGAGATGCGACGGGTACGCCAGGAATTCTTTCCCGACCACGCAGGAAGGGATCCCTGCTCTCAAGCTATGAGGCGGAAACGGGGCTCCTCTTGATGTGGGCGGGACTCTCGTGCTTCCTCTCGAGAGGAGACGGGTATGTCGGGGAACTTCTTGAGTTGCAGCAAGGATGGGAAGGACCCTTTGTAAGTTACAGAGTTTAGGTGTGATTAGCCTGGAGATGCCTCAGCAGAAATGGGCCTCATCTCGCCTGGAGGGGAGAACCTCCTGGATTTTCTCGAGTTAGGGCAGGTGCTCTCGACTTACGACGGGGATCTCAGGGACCCGCTCTGGGGGCCTCAGGAAAGGCCATTCCCCATTCGAGTTGCTCAGGGCCTCTCGCGATTCCTCTTCCGTCGATGCTGGGGCCTAAGAACTTGTGTGGAGTCGGTGCCAGAACCTGAGGTTTCCTCTCCAGTGCTGACATGGATCTTGGGGTACTTCTGGAGTCTCCCCATGGGAGTCACTCCTCGTCTCGAGTGGGGGCATACACCAGCGCTTTCTTCCCGAGGTGTAGCAGCAGTGTCATACTCCCGTCGCGTGAATCAAGGGATCAGTGGCTTTCCCTCGAGGCTTCCTCACGAGGCTTTCCATAAGGCTTTCCCACGAGGCTTTCCCACAGGGCTGTCCCACGTGCCACCGTGGTGTGAGTCTATCTCGGCTTGAAAGTCGAGGCAGTGCAGGGAAAACAGGTTTCCCTGGAATGGACTGAGACATCTGGGGACTCTGGAATGGCTGGCACGACCCTGGAGTTCCTCTCGCCTTTCCTGTGGAGAGCGCCTCCTCTTGAGATGCGACGGGAAACGCCGGAATTCTTTCCCGACCACGCAGGGAAAGGATCCCTCCTCTCGAGCTAGGAGGCGGAAACGGGGCTCCTCTGGATGTGGGCGGGACTCTCGTGCTTCCTCTCGAGTGGAGACGGGTATGTCGGGGAACTTCTTGAGTTGCAGCAAGGGTGTGAAGTGACCCTTTGGAAGTTCCAGAGTGTTAGGTGTGATTAGCCTCGAGACGCCTCAGCGGAAATGGGCCTCATCTCGCCTGGAGGGGAGAACCTCCTGGATTTTCTCGAGTTGCGCAGGTGCTCTCGACTTACGACGGGGACCTCAGGGACCCGCTCTGGTGGCATCACGAAAGGACCAGTCCCCATGGGAGTTGCTCGGGGCCTCTCGGGATTCCTCTCCCGTCGATGCCGGGCCTAAAATCTTGTGTGGAGTCGGTGCGGAACCTGGAGGATTCCTCTCCAGTGCTGACATGGATCTTGGGGTACTTCTGGAGTCTCCCCAGGGGAGTCAGTCCTCGTCTCGAGTGGGGGCATGCACGTGCGCTTTCCTCCGAGCTGTAGCAGCAGTGTCGCGCTTCCCTTCGCGATGGATCAAGGATCTGTGGCTTCCCGAGGCTCCCACGAGGCTTTCCCACGAGGCTTTCCCACAGGGCTGTCCACGTGCCACCGTGGTGTGAGTCGATCCTCGGCTTGAAAGTCGAGGCAGTGCAGGGAAAACAGGTTTCCCTGGAATGGACTGAGACATCTGGGGGACTCTGGGAATGGTGAAACGACCCTGGAGTTCCTCTCGCCTTTCCTGTGGAGAGCGCCTCCTCTTGAGATGCGACGGGAACGCCGGGAATTCTTTCCCGACCACGCAGGGAAAGTATCCCTCCTCTCTAGCTAGGAGGCGGAAACGGGTCTCCTCTGGATGTGGGCGGGACTCTCGTGCTTCCTGTCGAGTGGAGACGGGCATGTTGGGGAACTTCTTGAGTTGCAGCAAGGGTGTGAATGACCCTTTGGAAGTTCCAGAGTTTAGGTGTGATTAGCCTCGAGACCCCTCAGCGGAAATGGGCCTCTTCTCGCCAGGAGAGGAGAACCTCCTGGATTTTCTCGAGTTGCAGCAGGTGCTCTCGACTTACGACGGTGACATCAGGGACCCCCTCTTGTGGCCTCACGAAAGGGAAGTCCCCATGCGAGTTGCTCATGGGTCTCTCGGGATTCGTCTCCCGTCGATGCCGGGACCTAAGATCTTGTGTGGAGTCTGTGCCAAAACCTGAGGATTCCTCTCCAGTGCTGACATGTATCTTGGGGTATTTCTGGAGTCTCCCCAGGGGAGTCAGTCCTCGTCTCGAGTCGGGGCATGCACGTGCGCTTTCCTCCGAGCTGTAGCAGCAGTGTTGAGCTTCCCTTCGCGAGGATCAAGGGATCTGTGGCTTTCCCTCGAGGCTTTCCCACGACGCTTTCCCACGACGCTTTCCCACAGGACTGTCCCACCTGCCACCTTGGTGTGAGTCGAACCTCTTCTTGAAAGTCGAGGCAGTGCAGGGAAAACAGGTTTCCCTGGAATGGACTAAGACATCTGTGGGACTCTGGGAATGGTGGCACGACCCTGGAGTTCCTCTCGCCTTCCCTGTGGAGAGCGCCCCCTCTTGAGATGCGATGGGAACGCCGGGAATTCTTTCCCGACCACGCAGGGAAAGGATCCCTCCTCTCGAGCTAGGAGTCGGAAACGGGGCTCCTCTGGATGTGGGCGGGACTCTCGTTCTTCCTCTCGAGTGGAGACTGGTATGTTGGTGATCTGCTTGAATTGCAGAAAGGGTGTGAAGGACCCTTTGGAAGTTCCAGAGGTTAGGTGTGATTAGCCGTGAGAGAACTCAGTGGAAATGGGCCTCATCTCGCCAAGAAGGGAGAACCTCCTGGATTTTCTCAAGTTGCGGCAGGTGCTCTCGAATTACTACGGGGACCTCAGGGACCCGCTCTGGTGGCCTCAGGAAAGGCCAGTCCCCATGCGATTTGCTCGTGGTCCTCTCGGGATTCCTCTCCCATCGATGCCAGGGCCTAAGACCTTGTGTGGAGTCGGTGTCGGAAACTGAGAATTCCTCTCCAGTTCTGACATGGATCTTGGGGTACTTCTGGAGTCTCCCCAGGGGAGTCAGTCCTCGTCTCGAGTGGGGGCATGCACGTGCACTTTCCTCCCGAACTGTAGCAGCAGTGTCACGCTTCCCTTCCCGTGTATCCTAGGATCAGTGGCTTTCCCTCGAGGCTTTAAGCGAGGCTTTCCCACGACGCTTTCCCACCAGGCTTTCCCACGACGCTTTCCCAAGGTGATGTCCCACGTGCCACCGTGGTGTCAGTCGATCCTCGTCTTGAAAGTTGAGTCAGTGCCGGGAAAACAGGCTTCCGTGGAATGGACTGAGACATCTGGGGGATCTGGGAATGGTGGCACGACCCTGGAGTACCTCTCGCCTTTCCTGTGGAGAGCGCTCCCTCTTGAGATGTGACGGGAACGCCGGGAATTCTTTCCCGACCACGCAGGGAATGGATCCCTCCTGTTGAGCTATGAGGCGGAAACGGGGCTCATCTGGATGTGGGCGGGACACTCGTGCTTCCTCTCGAGTGGAAACGGGTATGTCGGGGAACTTCTTGAGTTGCAGAAAGAGTGTGAAGGACGCTTTGTAACTTCCAGAGGTTAGGTGTGATTAGCCTCGAGACGTCTCAGCAGAAATGGTCCTCATCTCGCCTGAAAGGGAGAACCTCCTGGATTTATTCAAGTTGCGGCAGGTGCTCTCGACCTACGACGGGGCCCTCAGGGACCCTCTCTGGTGGCCTCAGGAAAGGCCAGTCCCCATGCAAGTTGCACGGGGACCTCTCGGGATTCCTCTCCCGTCGGTGCCGGGGCCTAAGAACTTGTGTGGAGTCGGTGCCGGAAACTGAGGTTTCCTCTCCAGTGCTGACATGGATTTTGGAGTACTTCTGGAGTCTCCCCAGGGGAGTCAGTCCTTGTCTCGAGTGGGAGCATGCACGTGCGCTTTCCTCCCGAGCTGCAGCAGCAGTGTCATGGTTCCCTTCGCGTGGATCAAGGGATCTGTGGCTTTCCCTCGAGGCTTTCCCAAAGGGCTGTCCCACGTGCCACCGTGGTGTGAGTCGATCCTCGTCCTGAAAGTCGAGGCAGTGTAGGGAAAAAAGTTTCCCTGGAATGGACTGAGACATCTGGGGGACTCTGGGAATGGTGGCACGACCCTGGAGTTCCGCTCGCCTTTCCTGTGGAGAGCGCCTCCTCTTGAGATGCGACGGGAACGCCGGGAATTCTTTCCCGACCATGCAGGGAAAGGATCCCTCCTCTCGAGCTAGGAGGCGGAAACGGGGTTCCTCTAGATGTGGGCGGGACTCTCGTGCTTCCTCTCGAGTGGAGACGGGTATGTCAGCGAACTTCTTGAGTTGCAGCAAGGGTGTGAAGGACCCTTTGGAAGTTCCAGAGGTTTGGTGTGATTAGCCTCGAGACGCCTCAGCGGAAATGGGCCTCATCTCGCCTGGAAGGGAGAACCTCCTGGATTTTCTCGAGTTGCGGCAGGTGCTCTTGACTTACGACGGGGACATCAGGAACCCGCTCTGGTGGCCTCAGAAAGGCAGGTCCACCGACTCACGAGTTGGCCCGGGCCATCAGGGAGAGGAATCCCGAGAGGCCCCGAGCAACTCGTATGCGGGACCTGCCTTTCCTGAGGCCACCAGAGCGGGTTCCTGATGTCCCCGTCGTAAGTCAAGAGCACCTGCCGCAACTCGAGAAAATCCAGGAGGTTCTCCCTTCCAGGCGAGATGAGGCCCATTTCCGCTGAGGCGTCTCGAGGCTAATCACACCAAACCTCTGGAACTTCCAAAGGGTCCTTCACACCCTTGCTGCAACTCAAGAAGTTCGCTGACATACCCGTCTCCACTCGAGAGGAAGCACGAGAGTCCCGCCCACATCTAGAGGAACCCCGTTTCCGCCTCCTAGCTCGAGAGGAGGGATCCTTTCCCTGCATGGTCGGGAAAGAATTCCCGGCGTTCCCGTCGCATCTCAAGAGGAGGCGCTCTCCACAGGAAAGGCGAGCGGAACTCCAGGGTCGTGCCACCATTCCCAGAGTCCCCCAGATGTCTCAGTCCATTCCAGGGAAACTTTTTTCCCTACACTGCCTCGACTTTCAGGACGAGGATCGACTCACACCACGGTGGCACGTGGGACAGCCCTTTGGGAAAGCCTCGAGGGAAAGCCACAGATCCCTTGATCCACGCGAAGGGAACCATGACACTGCTGCTGCAGCTCGGGAGGAAAGCGCACGTGCATGCTCCCACTCGAGACAAGGACTGACTCCCCTGGGGAGACTCCAGAAGTACTCCAAAATCCATGTCAGCACTGGAGAGGAAACCTCAGTTTCCGGCACCGACTCCACACAAGTTCTTAGGCCCCGGCACCGACGGGAGAGGAATCCCGAGAGGTCCCCGTGCAACTTGCATGGGGACTGGCCTTTCCTGAGGCCACCAGAGAGGGTCCCTGAGGGCCCCGTCGTAGGTCGAGAGCACCTGCCGCAACTTGAATAAATCCAGGAGGTTCTCCCTTTCAGGCGAGATGAGGACCATTTCTGCTGAGACGTCTCGAGGCTAATCACACCTAACCTCTGGAAGTTACAAAGCGTCCTTCACACTCTTTCTGCAACTCAAGAAGTTCCCCGACATACCCGTTTCCACTCGAGAGGAAGCACGAGTGTCCCGCCCACATCCAGATGAGCCCCGTTTCCGCCTCATAGCTCAACAGGAGGGATCCATTCCCTGCGTGGTCGGGAAAGAATTCCCGGCGTTCCCGTCACATCTCAAGAGGGAGCGCTCTCCACAGGAAAGGCGAGAGGTACTCCAGGGTCGTGCCACCATTCCCAGATCCCCCAGATGTCTCAGTCCATTCCACGGAAGCCTGTTTTCCCGGCACTGACTCAACTTTCAAGACGAGGATCGACTGACACCACGGTGGCACGTGGGACATCACCTTGGGAAAGCGTCGTGGGAAAGCCTGGTGGGAAAGCGTCGTGGGAAAGCCTCGCTTAAAGCCTCGAGGGAAAGCCACTGATCCTAGGATACACGGGAAGGGAAGCGTGACACTGCTGCTACAGTTCGGGAGGAAAGTGCACGTGCATGCCCCCACTCGAGACGAGGACTGACTCCCCTGGGGAGACTCCAGAAGTACCCCAAGATCCATGTCAGAACTGGAGAGGAATTCTCAGTTTCCGACACCGACTCCACACAAGGTCTTAGGCCCTGGCATCGATGGGAGAGGAATCCCGAGAGGACCCCGAGCAAATCGCATGGGGACTGGCCTTTCCTGAGGCCACCAGAGCGGGTCCCTGAGGTCCCCGTAGTAATTCGAGAGCACCTGCCGCAACTTGAGAAAATCCAGGAGGTTCTCCCTTCTTGGCGAGATGAGGCCCATTTCCACTGAGTTCTCTCACGGCTAATCACACCTAACCTCTGGAACTTCCAAAGGGTCCTTCACACCCTTTCTGCAATTCAAGCAGATCACCAACATACCAGTCTCCACTCGAGAGGAAGAACGAGAGTCCCGCCCACATCCAGAGGAGCCCCGTTTCCGACTCCTAGCTCGAGAGGAGGGATCCTTTCCCTGCGTGGTCGGGAAAGAATTCCCGGCGTTCCCATCGCATCTCAAGAGGGGGCGCTCTCCACAGGGAAGGCGAGAGGAACTCCAGGGTCGTGCCACCATTCCCAGAGTCCCACAGATGTCTTAGTCCATTCCAGGGAAACCTGTTTTCCCTGCACTGCCTCGACTTTCAAGAAGAGGTTCGACTCACACCAAGGTGGCAGGTGGGACAGTCCTGTGGGAAAGCGTCGTGGAAAAGCGTCGTGGGAAAGCCTCGAGGGAAAGCCACAGATCCCTTGATCCTCGCGAAGGGAAGCTCAACACTGCTGCTACAGCTCGGAGGAAAGCGCACGTGCATGCCCCGACTCGAGACGAGGACTGACTCCCCTGGGGAGACTCCAGAAATACCCCAAGATACATGTCAGCACTGGAGAGGAATCCTCAGGTTTTGGCACAGACTCCACACAAGATCTTAGGTCCCGGCATCGACGGGAGACGAATCCCGAGAGACCCATGAGCAACTCGCATGGGGACTTCCCTTTCGTGAGGCCACAAGAGGGGGTCCCTGATGTCACCGTCGTAAGTCGAGAGCACCTGCTGCAACTCGAGAAAATCCAGGAGGTTCTCCTCTCCTGGCGAGATGAGGCCCATTTCCGCTGAGGGTCTCGAGGCTAATCACACCTAAACTCTGGAACTTCCAAAGGGTCATTCACACCCTTGCTGCAACTCAAGAAGTTCCCCAACATGCCCGTCTCCACTCGACAGGAAGCACGAGAGTCCCGCCCACATCCAGAGGAGACCCGTTTCCGCCTCCTAGCTAGAGAGGAGGGATACTTTCCCTGCGTGGTCGGGAAAGAATTCCCGGCGTTCCGTCGCATCTCAAGAGGAGGCGCTCTCCACAGGAAAGGCGAGAGGAACTCCAGGGTCGTTTCACCATTCCCAGAGCCCCCAGATGTCTCAGTCCATTCCAGGGAAACCTGTTTTCCCTGCACTGCCTCGACTTTCAAGCGAGGATCGACTCACACCACGGTGGCACGTGGGACAGCCTGTGGGAAAGCCTCGTGGGAAAGCCTCGTGGGAAAGCCTCTTGGGAAAGCCACAGATCACTTGATACTCGCGAAGGGAAGCGCGACACTGTTGCTAAAGCTCGGGAGGAAAGCGCACGTTCATGCCCCCATTCGAGACGAGGACTGTCTCCCCTGGGGAGACTCCAGAAGTACCCCAAGATCCATGTCAGCACTGGAGAGGAATCCTCCGGTTCCGCCACCTACTCCACACAAGGTTTTATGCTCCGGCATCGACGGGAGAGGAATCCCTAGAGGCCCCGAGTAACTCGCATGGGGGTCCTTTCGATATGCCACCAGAGCGGGTCCCTGAGGTCCCCGTCGTAAGTCGAGAGCACCTGCCACAACTCGAGAAAATCCAAGAGGTTCTCCCTCCAGGCGAGATGAGGCCCATTTCCGCTGAGGCGTCTGGAGGCTAATCACACCTAACCTCTGGAACTTCCATAGGGTACTTCACACCCTTGCTGCAACTCAAGAAGTTCCCCGACATACCCGTCTCCACTCGAGAGGAAGCACGAGAGTCCCGCCCACATCCAGAGGAGCCCCGTTTCAGCTTCCTAGCTCGAGAGGAGGGATCCTTTCCCTGCGTGGCGGAAAGAATTCCCGGCGTCCGTCGCATCTCAAGAGGAGGCGCTCTCACAGGAAAGGCGAGAGGAACTCCAGGTCGTGCCACCATTCCCAGAGTCCCAGATGTCTCCGTCCATTTCAGGGAAACCTGTTTTCCCTGCACTGCCTCGACTTTCAATCCGAGGATCGACTCACACACGGTGGCACGTGGGACAGCCCTATGTGAAGCGTCGTGGGAAAGGCCCTGATCCCTTGATCCACGCGAAGAAAGCACGACACTGCTGCTACAGCTCGGGAGGAAAGCGCACGTGCATGCCCCACTCGAGACGAGGACTGACTCCCCTGGGAGACTCCAGAAGTACCCCAAGATCCATGTCAGCACTGGAGAGGAATCCTCAGGTTCCGGCACCGACTCCACACAAGGTCTTAGGCCCCGGCATCGACGGGAGAGGAATCCCGAGAGGCCCCGAGCAACTCGCATGGGGACTGGCCTTTCCTGAGGCCACCAGAGCGGGTCCCTGAGGTCCCCGTCGTAAGTCGAGAGCACCTGCCGCAACTCGAGAAAATCCAGGAGGTTCTCCCCTCCAGGCGACATGAGGCCCATTTCCTCTGAGGCGTCTCGAGGTTAATCACACCTAAACTCTGGAACTTCCAACGTCTTCACACCTTGCTGCAACTCAAGAAGTTCCCCCGACATACCCGTCTCCACTCGAGAGGAAGCACGAGAGTCCCCCCACATCCAGAGGAGCCCCGTTTCCGCCTCCTAGCTCGAGAGGAGGGATCCTTTCCCTGCGTGGTCGGGAAAGAATTCCGGCGTTCCCGTCGCATCTCAAGAGGAGGACGCTCTCACAGGAAAGGCGAGAGGAACTCCAGGGTCGTTCCACCATTCCCAGAGTCCCCAGATGTCTCAGTCCATTCCAGGGAAACCTGTTTTCCCTGCACTGCCTCGACTTTCAAGCCGAGGATCGACTCACACCACGGTGGCACGTGCGACAGCCCTGT